>NC_071091.1:105045077-105165077 GCF_027358695.1 Spea bombifrons | reverse complement strand
ATTGGTGCCAAAGAAGAGAGGAGGAAGGGGCCTTGGATACCGTCAGAATAACTAACATGAAGGTCCACAAACGTTCTTAGGTCTTCATGGACCAGTAAAATGAATCCAATATATACAACCTTCTCATGGTCATTTCTGTTCTCATGAATGCCACACAAAATGACCGCTACACAGATATATATCATTTGAAAGCAGATCGGCCCCCATTCGGCCCCCGTCTAGTCTGCGCGTTTCTCCTGCTGTAAAGACTCAAACCTTAATCAGTCGTTGGTCTCGTATTGGATTCAGGAGCCGTATGTCTATCCCACGCATGTTTAAATCCCGTCTAATCACCTTGTTAACCTGTGTTCCCCCGAACATCCATATTTGTACTAATCACACTTTCACACAAATTGATGAAATTATCATTAATGACACCCAAAACGTTATATTAGATATTTTAGCTATTGCAGTTTAGGCAGCAATGATGGAAGGTTCGTTCTCATTTGAATTGTTTGTTTTTTTTGTTTTGTTTTTTTTATTCTCTTCGGTATTTCAATTATTTTTTCTCTCCAGGAGATCTGTCATGATGCTGTTGATGGACCGTTGAGAAAGGTTAGATATGTGAGAAAAGGTGCCAAATACAAACAGTGGGGTTTTTTTTCTTTATAAGAAACTTTTAATTTTCACATCTACTTTGCAATAATTCAACACTTTTTTTTTTTTTTTAAGTTAGTTTTGTTTTACTTTCTCTATAAACTTCTTAAACAAAACATGTTTATTTTGCTAAGAAAATGCTTAAGTGAGAAAAAAATATGGGAAAATAAAACGCGCCAACAATCTGCATTTGTTTTTCTTTAAATTATTGTTTTTTTTCTTAAACAAAAACAATTATTGGCTATCCAAGATGGGTTATCATGTTTATAATACAGGTATATAATTATCTTAGAACAAGAGGCATTTTAAAACTTTGCAAAAGCCATCTGAACCAAAACAATCAGCAACTTAACAATAGGGCAGAGATAACATACATTCAGAAGACATGGCTGGATGAGTTTGGGGTGGATGAACTTGACCGGCCGCACAGAGCCCAGACCTCAACGGAGTAGAGCCCTGCGCGGGACTGGTTTTTAAATCCCGCTCCCGCTGTTTTGAATCCCGCTCCCACAATGTGGGTGTTCCGCTCCCGCCACATTTGTGCCCAATCCCGCCCGCCTCCTTACCTGATTTCCCGCGCAGTCCCGCAAGGCTGCCCTCGAGTTGTTCCCTCGCAGCGTCTCTTCTCTTGCTCCGCCCAGGAACAAGGCGGAATCACAGGAAGTGACATCGCATCACGTGACTCCGCCTTATTCCTGGGCGGAGCAAGATAGGAGACACTGTAATGGAGCAGCGAGAAGGCAGCAAGAAGGCAGCGAAAAGGCAGCAAGACCGCCCACGCCCGCAAGTTTTTTGGCGCCTCCCAATGCAGTCCTCTAGAACGGAGATTGCGAGCCGGGCGTCTCGTCCAACATCAGCCCCTGACCTCACAAACGCTCTACTGGATGAACGGGCAAAAATCCCACAGAAACTCCCCAAAATCTTGTGGAAATCCTTCCCAGAAGAGTGGAAGCCGTTATAGCTGCAAAGGGGGGACCAACTACATATTAATGTCTGTGTATTTAGAATGTTGGTGTAATGGCCAGGTGTCCTAAAACCAAACTGTCTATATAGTGTATTAAGACCTACAAGCAGCAGTAAATTTTTTTGGGAAGTCCAGTTTAGTTTTTGAAGTGGATCTTTCCAGAACCTCCGTGTAAAGCTAGCCCCTCCTCTATGCACAGCTAGCCCCGCCCCTTATATAACCCCTCCCCCCAGAGGAGGTAGAGCTCCGGGTAGGTTTATTATAATGTATATTACTTTTTTATCATGATGATAGAGGTATCTCTACACAAAGTTGTCAGACAGTCTTAGTTCTGGTTGGGACAGTCTCGGCAGCTGTCTACCTCAATTACTGTCGTCTCTTTGAGAATTCTTGTAATTCACCCCAAAATCAAACAAAAAGAAAGAGATTTGTAATGTTACTTCATTTCCAAGCACTGGAATATGGTGAGGGATAGGCATATGGCTCCTGAATCTAAGACGAGACCAAGGACTGATTAAGGTCTGAGCCTTTTTCCATTATAACAATTAATTACTACACCCAATTCAGGTCAACCCCTTTGTTTGCCATAAAACTTCATTTTTTCAGCCTTATGTCTACATCTAAAAGAGAAGCTACATCTGTAATGCATCTTGATACAGAGAAGAGAGTGTTCTTGCCTGTAATCTGAAGTAGTTCACATGTAATCATTTTTGTTGCGGAGATGCACATGTTCTTTAATTTACATATTAGAAATATAATTACACTTTTTATTCGGACATAATCAAAATATGTAAGAGCAGCTAACATCGTGACACGTACACTCTAGGGCTCGTGTTTTTTTTCTGTCGTTGGGTCAAATACGCAAAATGTTATCTACAGTTTCTGAATAACACAGACTCATAATCATAGCATGAATTAGTCTCAGAAAATAATTCACATTATATACTATTATATATCACATTGATAACGAGGAAACATATTTTGCAGGTACACATCCCATAAGGTGTTTAACTGGCTCAAAAAAATGTGCTCCAAATTTTAATTTGCATTTTGTTGGGATTTTTTCACTTTCACTCAGACTTACTCTTACACTCTTACTCACTCTCTTTCACACTCTCTCAATGTCTCTCTACCTTCCATGCCTACCGCTTCCATCTTGCCTCTTGTTCTTTTGTCTTCTTTCTTCATCCACTTCTACCCGTGTCTTCTTTCTTCGTCTGCTTTTCTGTGAACCTCACCGCCCAGAACCATTCCGCAAAAGGGCAGAGCATTTGAGAACAAATCAGTTGGGATTGCACAGATATCATTATATCTGTGCAGCATTTTAGAGCCATGGTCATTTACCCCATGACTCTAAAATTGGGGCAAGTCAGGAATTGTTTTTTTTTTTTTATTACCGTATTTGCTCGCTTACCGGGCTTTGGTCGCGAGCAGCGTCTCTGCTACTAGCAGCAGGAGAACAGGAAGCTAGCACAGTCCTCACATAACTCTACCTCCCCCCTCCTTCCTCTGGGGGCGGAGACAGAGAAGTTAATCGCACAGCCAAGCCCCTGCAGAAGTCTGCGAGTGAGAGATCTGCAGTTCAGGTAAGGGGGTGGGTTTTTGTGATTAATGTGTGAAGTATGTGTGATTAATGGAATGAATGAGTATTTAAATGTTTGTGAATGAGTGTGTGTGTGATAGCATGGATGTGTAAGGGGGGTGGGGGTGGTAGCATGGCATAGGGAGGCTGTAATCACACTACTATCATCCCCAGGTTCCAGCATGTACTGGCTGCCTTGGCTTGATAGGAGTGTGATTGCTGTTAGCAGTTATATATATATATATATACCTCCAGAAATGCATTTTAACCCCCTATATGCCACTCTGCCCCATGATATGCCTTTTAACCCCCTATATGCCAGAGTGGCATATAGGGGTATAAGGCATATCATGGGGCAGAGGGGCATATAGGGGGTTAAAAGGCATATCATGGGGCAGAGTGGTAAATAGGGGGTATAAGGCATTTCTGGGGGCAGAGTGGCAAGCCTGGGGGAAGATGTGCATAACTGGGGGGGGCAGGTTGGCAAATAAAAGGAAATAAAAAATATATATTTTTCTCAATCATAGCTTTTATTAAATATGAAAATTAGTTTACATGAATTAACATTTACTGGTAAAACTTTTTTCCTATAGGGTAGTCTTATATTCAGGCTTTTTGTTTTTTTCCTAAATTAATATTTTGATTTTGGGGGGGTCATCTTATAATCGAGCAATTACGGTATTTCAATCTTTCCTTCTTAAGAAATGTATCTAATAGAAAGATATCAGCAAAGAGTCTGACCACAAGTATGACACATTCAGCTCATCTAATCTACCTTTTTTCTGCTACAAAAACTTAATCAGTCGTTGGTCTCATTGTAGATTTAAGTAAACAATCACCCTTGTAAACAATTTGCATTACGATATTTAACAACCATTTCTTTTTACATGATTTCTACTGATTTCTCCACTAAAATAAAACAGCAAGTTACTAGTGTGGCACCATTAGGTTGGTGACAGGTTGCCCACAAGGTGTGTTTCAGTAGAAAGCAAAAAAATGGTGCTTGACCAGCAAGCATTTCGAAATGATTTGCTTCCTGGAATGGCCGTTCACTTCACTGACCTCACATTCTGGGGCTCTGTGCAGCTACACAGTTGGCTCTGGCATGGCAGGAACTTAGCCAGGGTCGCTGGAAGTTGAGTTGATGGACAAACCAAACGCTTGAGTCATGCTGCAACCTAACCAAGCCATACTTTTTTGGAGACTGTAATTCTTTGTGTGCACACAGAACATGGAGGCGAAATAGCTACAAAAAGTGTGAAAACTCTTGTGGAAACATGATTTTTTTCAGCTTTCCTACTGCCACACGTGACGATTAAGTTAATTGTTGTAACAACATCTTTGATAGTTCAGGAGACGTTGTAACATTGTAACGTCAACTGATGGAAACGTTGTTTCCTCTCTGGAGGGCAAAATCATGAGGTTTCAACTGTAACAATTTTTGACTCGGCTCTCTTAGCTGACTTGGCTCTTGCTGGTACTTCTCATTGTGCGACAAGGCAACCTCAAGCCAGGCTTAGCCCGATATACTTCATTAGACCTCAAAGTACCTCCACTCTGCATGCAGAACAGGAGATACACCACTTAACTTCAAGCTGCTCTGGACTACAATGTCCTCGGGGCTCAATTAGTTTAGAAATTCAGCGATGATCCTGATAACGTTAATAGTGCGACCGTCATTAATGGTAATATAATCCGTCGAGGTTATCTCCAGAACCCCTTGGATGGATCCGTTATCCACAGCAGCTGCCGAATTAGAATGCACTATACGACTGAAATAGTATTTTCAATTAAAGTAAATAAACCAAAATAAATGAAAAATACATCTTGTTTTATGAGCATATTACAGACACAGTGGGACAATTCATTTTCGGGTTATTGAATTGTGTTTGAGGAGTGAATAATGCATCTTGATACAGAGGGGAGAGTATTTCTTTATTGATAATATAATAACGGCTTGGAAATTTGGAAGGAATGAAGCAGCGGGAAATGATGACCCGATAATATCGTACTCAATTTGCAGAAATAGCAAAAAAAACAAAAATTCAAGAACTCCAACTTAGAAAATCATCAGAAACATCATTATGCAGACTATATGAGGCGACCGTTCTTTATGTGAATGAATGATTTGCACGCTTTCAATCAATATCAATGAAACATTTCATAAAGTATGTACTTATAGTTACCCAACGCTCTAACAGTGAAAAATATTGTTTCTTATATTACATTGAACCCTCTTGCCCTCTAATTGTAGATTGTGAGCTCTTCTTCAACTATATTCCTTGCTGCTACACACATAGTTAACCCTTTTATATATTTAAATGTTTCTAGTAGACTTATTCATTGAGTTTCAAATAAATTTGAATTTTAACAAAATTGGCCAATTTCATTAAAACATCTAAATGACCGAAAATGAGAAAGGGGCTGAAAGCGCACTCACTCTGTGTCACGCTCTCTTACTCTTTTTAACTCTTTCAAATTCTCTCTTTCAGTGTCTCCCTACTTTCTCTGTATCCCTACAGCTCCTTTTTTTTTTCCTTCTGCTTTTTCTTCACGTTCTCCACTAGGGGAGAGGTTGTCCACATGGTGTGTGTCAAGGCTCCACCCTGATGTCAAGTGCACACTCACTGACCCTCAGTCCCCACTTACTGACTGAGTCTGAGTGCAGGGCTATAACATCATATGAGGTCCAGGAAGGAGCAGGGAGCAGAACATTTGTAATGAGCAAGCAATTTTGAAGGTAAAAAAGGTTTGTGTGTGTCTTACTGTGTGCTAGTCTATATATGTGTATGTGTGTGTGTGTAAGTAAATAAATATAGCACTATGTGTGTGTGTGAGTATCTTACGGTATGTTAGTATGAGTGTAAGTATGTTAGTATGTATATGTTAGTATGTTAATATATATGTTAGTATGTGTGTGAGTATCTCACGGTGTGTTAGTATGAGTGTAAGTATGTTAGTATGTATATGTTAGTATGTTAATATATATGTTAGTATGTGTGTGAGTATCTTACGGTGTGTTAGTATGAGTGTAAGTATGTTAGTATGTATATGTTACTATGTTAATATATATGTTAGTATGTGTGTGAGTATCTTACGGTGTGTTAGTATGAGTGTAAGTATGTTAGTATGTATATGTTACTATGTTAATATATATGTTAGTATGTGTGTGAGTATGTTTATGTGTGTGTTAAATGTGTTAGTATGTGTGTTAATATCATTCTACATTATTTGTCTGGCTCGTAGAACCAAACCAAATTTGTCGACCCCCGGCTTACGCCACAAACTTAACGACAGCAGATAATAAACTGCATTATGATCCAAACCCAACTGCTGTCAGTCAAATTAAACAGAATCCTGCATTACTGATCATTTCATCCTTGTAGGGTTTAGGTATCAAAATAATATTTCGTGGTTACATGGATTTAAGTAGAATTTTCCTGTGGTTTCCGATGGTTTTGACACAAAGCTATTTTTGAATTCTTCTGTGCATTTACTCTCGTGAATCATCTACATAATTGAATTAGAAGCATAAAACATGTAATTAGAAAGCATAACACATACCGTGAAACATTCGCTTTTCTTCTTTTGTACATCTGAAAAGCACTATAACCTTGACTTTAAATAAATAATTTCCTTAGGATGTATTCCGCATGAGATTCACACATAGCTGAGGGGGTGTGGGAACAAATAACACGTTTACGGTTGAAATAAATTCTTATACTGTTTGCAACAATAATTAATTCACATGTTTTACAATTTGGGCCTCTCGGTATCTCGTATGCCTATACCTTTTTAAAACACGATGTCACGGCCTTTTCTGGGAACTACAAAAACCAGGAGAAACAACGGTCTATTTGAAGTTTTTGAATCATCAAGAAGAAAAAATAACCTTCCTACCAATTTTTTTGGAGGTTTTATATTGTTCGTTTTATGAATTATACTATAATGCAGTACATCACAGAACATTCTTTTTATATAGCCACCAACACTTTAAATTGCCCGAAATAATTAGACATCGTCATAGGTGGTGTGATTAGCGTCGGGGCAAGATCATTTACCTACTTTGCTTGTCCAGCCATCTTTTAATTTATTGAAGCAAAACATGAACCTATGATGTCATATTGAGGCACCATGCTTCAATACATTGTGAGATCGTTGCAAAACTTTGGTAGGTGACGTGACCTCTGGTTGCACTGAAGACTCCAAATGGTAACAGAACTTCTGAAATTGTTTCACCCTGCCCTCATTTTGTGATGTATTGGGCTTGTTTTTTTTGTTTTTAAATTAGACCCTTTTCCATTGGCTGATGATGAAGACCAGGGGACTTTGATGATCACTGGATGTCATCAAAGATATGTACTTAAGTGTGTACATGAAAGCCTTACTGGGATTTTAATGATTTGAATAAAAAAAGAAATTGTTGTCATAAAACAACCAAACACGTGAAGATAAGTAAAAAAAATAAAAATAAAAAAAAAAATAAAAAAAAATAAATAAAAAAAAAAAAAAAAAAAAAAAAAAAAAGAGAGAGAAAAAATTTTTTTTTAGATTTTTTTTTTAGATTCTATATTAACTTTTCTTCTTAAAATATAACTAACCGGTAATAGTCAATGAATAAATGAAACTCATTATTTATGCTGTATAGCGCAGATGGATTAACTTTGGTATGCCTAATGAAAATTTAAATTAACATGACCCAGTTTTCAAAAAAATATATCCATATTCCATCTGCAATTTTAAAAATGTCCAATGTCCTGCCGTAAACTACCTTTCTGTTCTGTCTTTTTTTTAATTATATTCTAATGGACACGTGGTTCCCACAGCAAGTTTTTAAAATTCCTAATCCGAATTCTGTAATACATTTTAAGCATGTGCTTAAGATGGTTTTCATACTGCAAATTGCACGCGACTCAACTGTGAAACATAGTGTCACATTCTCACATTCGTGATTAACTCATAAAATGCCACATTGGATATGGGGTTTATCAGTTTGTAGGCTGATTGAAATTTCAAGTCACTTCTAGTTGTCATCGCGTTGGCTTTAGATTAAAATACTTTGCTGTTTCCAGTTTCTTTGCTCGTTTCTGGATATAGATTTACTTATTGATTTCAATTTTGATTATTACTGGCGCAACTCCAGCACCAGAAAAAAAAAAGGGTGCGTGTTCTGTAGAATAACATTTTGAAAAATGAAACAAATGACAGCGGTATTGCATGTTGCTTGAAATATATTTAAAATGCTAGTGGATATCTTAAGACAGGGGGAAAAAAAACAAAACTTCTCATCATTACATTTAGTAGTAGTGGCCTAGGATTGTGTTAATGTAGCACCAATATGGTGAATGTATTGGGCATGGTAATAACACATGCAGGCATAAACTCTGTTTCTATTTATCAGGATAAGGCCCAAGGGGGAAGGTAATGCTAAGTCTTCCCCTTGGCCCCTTGTACCCCCCCCATACATCACATATATCTCACATGCTACACACATATTTACACACACAGTCTCACACATATGCACTTACACATACTCACTAACACACACTCCCTCTCACACACTCTTACACATACATACACATACATACACTCTTACACATTCATGCTAACACCCCCCCCCACAGTATCAACTATTGACCCATGACAGACCCATTGTTTTCTATGTACTTATGTGTTATAAGACCTTTAAGGTCTTTAAAAGAAACAGTTTAATGTTGTATATAACCCCACAAACAAAGTATTTTGACCCCCCCCTCTGCAATTCAGCCTTGTTTTGGCTGCTCCCCATTTAACTTTGGCTGCTCCCCATAAAAACAAAGAAAAGAGTACTCATCTTACGTGTTTTGCCCCCTGGGCTTAATCATTGCTTTTCTTAATTTAACCATAAAACACTATTTTTTCATAATCAGCAAATACAATATTTGAATTTGGCTGTGGCATTAATGGGCAGCATTACAGTCACTAGTGTTTTATGCATTCTTCCAGAACCAGTTCCAGATCATCCTTTATTCCTAACGCATGTTTAGTACTACTCGTGTCAATAAACATGACTGTTGTAGCTTCGATTCTCCGGGCCAGGCTTAACTCCCCATTAAACCCCCCCCAATAATGACACCACACCATCATCATATGGATGAGAAAAGGCCACAGCCAATTTTATTTATTAGAGTCATTGTCACGCCAAAACCTGAAACAATAAACATAGGTGCGTTAACAAGGACAATGACTCAAACACCAACATGTAAATATATACAATAAACACCCAAGCTTGCCAAGTAATCCAGGTACCATAACCAAATACCACTTAAGGAAGGGACATACCGAGATGCCCCCACCCTGACCTGAGGTTCCCAGCACTGACAGCCAAGAACCTCCCACCAGATGTTACCAACCATTCACTTACCACCACATTAACCCCCTGGATACCTGGCAAGCTGCCGCCCCACAGACTGTGACAAACGATACAAACCTACAAACAAAAGAAAAAAGGGGAGGGAGGGAGGGTGGGACACGCAACCAGGTAAGCTAACCACAAAAAATGGTTCCTGAGCCCGGGAAAGCAGCCACTTATATAATCTACCCCCAACTCCACCCCTGAAATGCCCGCCAAAAAGCCTACCCCTCCTCCGCACAACAGTCAAGGCCCACTATAGCCCATGCTGGCCCCCCCGTGGGCATCAATAAACTGTACGTCTTGATTTAATCTGCAGATGTTAGCAGAATATAATAGTGAACATTTGCTGATACTTCAGAGTTGTCACCTGCTTAAATGCACCTATATATTTAGTAGCCTTCTGCACGATCCTCAAAGACATTTAGGACATTTTTTATTTTGTTATTGGCTCATTCACATTTTTACAATGAATTTCACTTCCTGCCCTTTCAGTTTGGATTTTTTTATTTGGAAACTAAATTTGTTGCCCAAAAATAAGTCTCTTTCTCGCTCTCTGTCCCTTGTCCCCTGTCCCCTGTCCCCTGTCTTGTATCTTCCCTCCCACCTGCTGACTTTTCCAGCTGTTTTCTGATCTCCTCTGATCTCTCTTGTAGTTGCAGCGATAATACTGACAGGAGAGGGGAGGGAGAGTATGAGAGGGGGGCATGTTATGTACATAGTGCCTGCAATAGAAGTTGCCCTACATGATCATATAATCTATAATGCACAGCTTTCCATGCAGGTGCTATATTGTGACTGAATTGTCATTTGCATTAATTATGCCCCCTAAGGCTTTTATGTATTGTAATGTAATACAATTTTACTTAATGTAAGGTATATTTACTTTACTAAGGGGGGGGGGTCGGACATGTGGAACAGCCTCCCAGCTTGAGAGGAGAGGAGGGTATGTAGTGTACACAGTGCCTTCAATAGAAGTTGTCCTACATAATCACATAATCCATGCTTGTCTTTAGAGGTAAATTAATGCACAGCTTCCCTTACATGTGCTGAACTGTCACTGAATTGTCATTTGCATTAATTATGCCCCCTGAAGCTTTTACTTTTATTTAATGTAATACATTTTTTACTTAATGTAAAGAATATTTACTTTACCCAGGGGGTGGTGGACATGTGGAACAGCCTCCCAGCAGAAATAACTTGAGATCCACAGAACCAGTGGCATTTTACTTTTATTTAACATACGAACGCTTTACTTAATGTAAGGAAAATTGCTTTTACTGAGGGGTTTTGGATATGTGGAATAGCCTCCCAGCAGAAGTACCTAAAGGTCTGCAAAATCCCTGACATGCTTACTTTTATTAAGAAAGTAAATAACGTGTTACTTAATGTAAGGAAGATTTGCTTTACTGAGAAGGTTACGTGTGAGAGAGGGTTCCAGAGGTTTTGCTACTCAATTTTGTTTGTTTCATTGGGTGCCCTCCTCCTTATCGGAGAACGCATGAAATTGGCAGAATTCATTAAAAATAAAGTTCGTACAAATCTGAATGCACAAGTCTAATGTTTAGGAAGAATATCTTGTTATCATAGCCCGGAGTGCACTAATTCCACATCTTAACCACAGCATGTCTCAACCCAATAGATGTGTGAAGATAAGCCTTCGGTATCATTTAATTCCCTCGGCTGCCTTTATCTAAGCCAGGAAGTGTAAACAGAAAGCATACGTAAGCCCGCTTCTTACACTTGCTCTGTAGCCCTCCTACTCAAGCAGAACAGAAGAAGCAGCAACACGGATTCGCATGCATGCTAGTTGACCATCAATGATTATGAGTGGGATTGTTAAGCATGTGGAGGAAACAAACATACGCTGCCTATTTCTATGCGTTGTCATTGAAAGGGTTAAAATTCCATTGGTGTTTTGGTCAGTCTGTGGACATGTCCAGGGTATTTATTTCAGTATTATACATTTTTTATAGTTTGGAATGTATGTGTAAAATATATCCCCCTACAAGTGAATTCTACAACAAATTGCTGAATAAAGGTTTTCTGTGGTTTAAATGTGGCATTTTTTTTTGTATGTTTATTTTTTTGTTTGTTTGTTATGTCACTGACTTAATTCCACAATTAGTATTTTTGGGGGATTAGCAGGGGAGTTTAATTGCAAACCACATATTTTCAACAACCATTAACACCAATTAAGGTCCAGTCAAACCATTGAATTAAGCTCGGGGAGAGTATTTTTATGAGACCGAAGCACTGGGATAGATTTAGAGGCACCATAATATTGTTGTTTTAGGTCATTTTCCTCATTTAACCATCTCTGCATGATGTGTGAGGTTAGACTCAATTCTACATAAAATGCAAATATCCTTACTGCAAGGAAGTAAAAAGAGCAATGCCGGCACATGTTATTATCATGCAACACCAGGGATTAAAAGAAAAAAAATCCTAATTTTAAAAAATCCATGGGCAAATCTTTGTATCAACAAACTGGAAACAAAAATAATTAAAAAAAAAAAAAAAAACATTTTTTTTTTCTTTTTTTCCAACAGTTTTAGTTTAGATAAAAGTTATCTGGCTAATCAAAGAAAAAAATGAAAATTAAAAAGAAAAGAAAAAAATGCATTAAAATGTTTTAAAACCCAGATGATTTGTAGCCACCTGTCACCTAAGGAGTTAGCTCAAAATTCTATTTCAGAAAAAAAAAATATTTCTAAATCATTCATGTTTTTTTTTTGTAGTTGTTTTTATTTTATTATTCTTTTTTGCCTGCATTGTGCTTTTTTTTTCTGCATTTTTCAGAAGAAGAAGAAGAAACGCCATGTGTACCATACTAAAATCTTTGATGAATTACTTAAATACATCACGGAAAGAAAACTAACTCTGATAATCCTACACGCCAGGAATAAATTGTCAGCTGATGATACATTAGGGTCATGCATCACCCCTGGCAGGAAGGCTTTGAATGTAAAGTACATATTTAAAAGCTAACAAAACACCATGCAACAGCTGGTGCGATTAAATATCCTCCATATAAATGTGCAGTACATTATTATTTCTAAAGATCAATGGTCCCTTTTGCCAAAGATTTATCCCATAAAAATACTTTTATGATTAAGATGGAATGTTCCGACAGCAAGCTTAAATTTACTGAAGTTCTGTTCCATATTGTCAGCTAACAACTAATTTATGCTCCACTACATGGGTTTTAAATCTTTACTGCATCATACAAATGAAGATGCACTCATTTGTATGCTATAAACAATGCATAGAACATTTTTTATTTTTATCAAGTAACAGCAGTAATTTGAAGGATGGCTTTTGAGGATCTCAGAAGCTTAACAAAAAAATATGCTGATGTATAGGTAAAAAAAAATAATATAGATTTTACCTTCTTTTTTTTTCTTAGGTTGTATTTTAGAATGATGTATGACTTTCCTTCTTGCAGGACAATTAGATGGTTGGTAGTCAATAGCTTTATCCTATTCTGAGCTAATGTATCATCAGTGAGAATAATTGTCCGTGTTACGTCGAAGCTCCGGGATTGTCCTTAAGGTCGACTAAGGATGCTCCCTGAGAAACATTCTTGAAGAATACCACAAGACACAAACGAGAAGACAAAGGACTATACATTCCTCAACATTTCAGGCAATAAAATTGGGACATCTATGTTGAGGCTGTCAAGAGTTTTGGAGGAGTGAGGCCAGACACAGTAGTGCTCACAGGCACTCAGTATCAGAAGGTGGTGAGGTGGCCACATAATAGGTGCAGTGGGTAAAATTTGCAGCCCAGACTTCCATGGATCCCATGGGTCTCACTAAGCCCTTTGCGTATAATACCCTATAGAATGTGGCCTGGATGATGTAATAATGCAGTACATGGGAGATCAGCCTGTCACAAAATAGCTTGGGATCTTTCCTGTCATCAGGAGCTGTTTGGACATTCTCTGCCAGGAAACCAACTATAAAAGTAAAAACAATAAAAGTAAAAGAGTTTCCAGGGGGTCTACTGGGCCCCCCAATGGCCCACCCTTCTGCTAGCTCTAGGTGAAAGGTGAGATAAACCATGTTGCTCTGTCATTAAAAAATATGACTGTTATAATGGTGTTGATGCTCTCTGACGTTGTGACAATAATGATGCAAGAGGGGTATTTCACAAAATGTGTCCCGGCTCATAACTGTCTCGTTGCGGCCATCAGCTGATCTCTTCAGTGGAGCCCTTCCACAAACTTTACTGAGTCTCCGTGGTTCGGTGAAGCCATAGCTGAAACGGGCATGCCTGACCAAGCCTTCTATAGTGTCTCTTCAAAGATATGGAGCCTCCACGCACACCTTCTTCCACTCTTTTGAGGAAGTGCTCTGTGAGGCCTTGTTCAGTAGAACTGGTACCAAGGAGAAGAAGAAAGAAGACAGAAGAAGAAGAGCCAAGAGAAGACGAATCAATACATTAGTTAAGAAGATTCCCCAAAAATAATTACATCCATAGGGACAATAATGTCTGTTTTGCTCTTAAATTACTTTTGTGGACTCCCATATAAAATTCTTCCGTATGAAAAGTATGGAATGCCTACATATAAAAAGGTAAAAATGCGTTTTCCTTTATTCCGCACTTAATTTGAACAATTATCACTCATTCAAAGCAATCTCTAGCAGTTTCCTCACAGATAACTTTTATTATAACATTTTGTGACATGACATGATCTATTAAACTTTAATTATTATAATGGACGTAAAGTAATATGCACATTGCAATCAACCAGCAATTAAGGCAAACAGTAAAAGCTCTTCTAGGAACTCTTATGAAAAATGTGATAAAGCATCGCCCTTCAATGGCCTGTAATTAGTTATATTTTTAAATCCACCAGATACTCGTGCTATTAATAAAATCATTTTTTTTAGGTTTCATGGATGTTGTACATTGATTCCCATAATTGTATTTTTTTTAATAAACATTTAACAATATATTTATGTGTAGAAAATGAGGACAAAAAGTAACATAGGTGGGCCTACTCACTATGAAGTGGAATGGTCAGTTGAGTTAAGGGTTAACTCAATGAACCAAAAGGTGTTTGGAAGTACATGCGAGTACAGGTGACTTTCAATTTGGTTCAACTTGCAGGTCCTTTCCTGAAACTCACAAAAAAAAGACATTACTACCCTCTGTGATGATGTAAAATAAAACAAGAATGAATCAACAAAACCCTTAAGCAGGGATCCAGAGGACCCCATTTGGCAGTGCATGTAAGATTTCGGTTAAAGAGGAAAGAGAGTAAGATTAAAGTCTGATTGCTGCCATTAGTGCCAGCGCGGTGTCAGCCGATCTATTTTGAGATCAGCTGGCAGGTATCACTGCTCAGCCTCATCTCTGGCATCACAGAAGGGGTGTTACCTTTAATGTCTTCTATGTTTAACCTCATTCCCTCACATCTAACACACATCACTCCCATCACACCTTTCACAGTCAATCACAGTCACTCGCCATCACTGTGTGTTAGGGTCTGTAGAGCTTTTCTGTTTCCTGTGCATTAGCATGAAATGGCAGGAGCATCTGTAGGTGGCCAGACTGCTGTGATCTAATACATAGGGGATAATTAAGAAGAAATACAAAATGACAGATAGGTTTCTTTTTCTTCTCTCTACATAATACAAAACTAATCTGGGGTTATTTTAAGAGAAATAGTACCTCTAAAAAAAGCACAAAAAAATTGGAGGACTGGGGAGAGGACATCACCGCAAGTTCCCACCAAAGATAGGAGATTGAAGATAGACGTTAAATAGATAAGGGAAGGAAGAGGATAAAAGACAGAAATTGAAGAAGATGTGGTCGGCAGAAGTGGAAGTGGTCGGCAGAGAAGGTAGGGAAACATTTAGAGACCGTGAAAACGACTGAGTGACTGTAGGCCCACAAAGTTCCGACATAAACAGAGCAAAAAAGTTCTGAATTTTTGCCCTAACTTTGTGGGCCCACATTCACTTACTCTTTGGGGGAGGGGGTCTGGCCTCATTTTTGGCTCTTCACGCAATTTGCATATCGAATAAATTCGATAAATATCGTACAAATCCAAATGCACAAGTCTACTAGGTACCTGTAAATAGCTTTACTTGTCCTGAAATTATATATATATATAAATTTTCTTATTTAAGTTTTCACTGTTTATAGTATTTTCACCTAAACATAATTCTAGCAAAGCTCTTAAAATTGCACTCAAAGTATTAAAAGCGACTAACTGATTCCCAAATATATCGCATACGATTTCTGGCATGGAAAGTGTTAAAATGTTGTTAGTCGTAAATCTTTTCTAATAAATAAACAATAAAAGAAAAATCCACATTACCCACTGTTAGCCAACATCTAATTATATGATGTACGATTGAATTTTTACAATCTCTGGTAAATACTAAAGATTAAACTTCAGAATAGAGAATAATCTATCAGAAGTTCTCCATTTATTTAGGGCAGCGTTAATCTTTAATCTCGGATAATAGTTCTGTTTCACTAATGAGCATCTTCTTTTGAAACAGTTTGAAACAACAATGGGTATCTACATTTAAGTCTTGTTGTAAGGAAATTGGAAGACATGGATTTAACGTGGAAAATAAATTACACTTTTTTATTGTTATCTTTTTCTACTAAAATAGCAAAATCACAAATTTATCATAGTATTATTCAATTATTTTTTAAATTATTATTAATTCTATCCGGCGGAAAACTCACTCTTCGTCAAGAACATTGTGATGATTATATTGCGTGACTGCTTGTGACATCACAACTCATGCCTGTTCATGTTGGTGGGGGGAAAATTCCAGTTTCCACCCATGGGTCTTTGTTCCCATGGGCGTTACAGCAGAATCTGGGGGAAACTGGAACCGGGGAGCCAGGAGGGCCAAACTATTGAAATTGGAAGTATGAGCTGCCGCATAACTACTGCGAGGTTGCGCAACGTGACGTGACCCCGTTCAACTCTCCCCCCCTCCTTAACAGCACCAAAGAATATGGCTTGGGGTGGCAAATTGCCCCATCTGGAGCGATGTAAGGGTACGGCTCTGGGTCTGTAACTGTTGTTACTCCTAGACATTCCCACTTCCATTACATTTGCTTTTTATTCAATAATACAAGTAAAAAAAACCCAACAAACAAAAAATATTAACAATTCTAAACTGAATATGATGCCAATTAAATAAGCTAAGACAACATGAGGTGGAAATAGATTGTAGTTCATGCAGTGATATGATAAAGAAAGAATACCGTCAAGTGATTAGGAATTCCAATTCTTTTCTGCTTCAACGCAAGTAAGAACTCATTATGGACCAACTATAAGATATTTTCTTTCTCTGGAACATCAATAATATGCTACAAGAATAGCAGAGAGCACAAATAATACTCTCACCGAGCCGAGATTCAAAACAAAAACATGTATTTTTGTACCAGACAGAAAATCATTTTTATCATCGTTTCAAGCTTAAATATATGTTATTGGTTCCGTTGCTCTAGGTTTCCAGGGACCTAATGTAGAAATATTTATTAGGGACTTATCTGAAACATTAGTAATAAAAGTATTAATATTTACAGTATGTCACACTATTGGACGTGGACTTCTTCCTTTAGGGGGTCCATCCATCTCTGTTGAGAGTAATGTAGGTTAGCATAGGTTTTATCTCATTTTGTTCCAATAAACATCCTTTATCTGCAGACTTATCTTTATCTGGAGGCCGCCATTGCTGTCAGTCATGTGATATTTCCCGGGTCAATCACCACACTGAGCTGATGCTTTATGGCAATGCTAATGAAGTCCTTCCTCCATAGACTTTCATTATTCAAAGTGTCTGGCTGGGTAATTAAGACTGAGTCATTCTATTGATTACCACAGGCAGTATGATAAGGAGTCTACTAGCTGCCCCAAAACATTATATCATGGGGGAAAATCTAGAATTGGCTTAAGAAAGAAAAAACACAATATTTTTAATATATTTTTTTTAAATCTAGTAATAATACCATTGATATTTTTTACCCATTAAAGATCATATCTCTTTGTAGAAAATGTAAAACATGAAAATAAAAAAAATAAAAAATATATAACAAATTTGAATAACCCTTTGTTTGTGTTAGAAAAATGCTTATGTTATCATAAATATTATTGCGGACAAAGACAGTAGAAAATGTCTAGTCTCTGATATATCACGAGTTGCGCCAACATATCTACTAAGAGGCGTAACCTGCTTAAAAAGTAACCAATCAGAATGATGCATGCTATTAGAAGCAGATAAGAAGTATAAGAAGTTATATAAACCATGTAATCCAAATACGTAATTAGACAACTCTTCGACTTTTGTGTGTTGTGTGCCTTGTCTCGATTATGCGCATAATCTAAATAAAGGAAAAAAACTTTTTCTGAGGAGAATTCGACCATTAATTCAACCAACAGTTTGCATCCAGCATACAGCACAATGTATTGACTTCCATTTTTTGTTATCTGAATCGGTACAATTTAATTATTTTTAATAAAAAAAAGCTACAAATTAGTAAAAATAAGTCAACCCCTCACCAGTATGATATATTTATGTGGTTTAAAACATGGATTAATTCATTGTTGCACCCACAAAGCTACAGTTTAACATTATTTCCGTAAATTATACATTGGATTATTCTACCAGAAGTAGCTTATGATTATATTCAAATATTTTATTTTTGTGTATTTTATCTTGGGGAAAAAAATTATGCTTTATGTAACTTCCGCGGCACAAAACCCTTCGCACGCGGTTTCTCGGCAAAATAAGAATTGTCACACAACGAATTACTGTTATCAAGAAATAGCAGGTAAGAGGGGGTGATCTTTATCTATCGAACGGTTTATAACGGCGCAGGAAAATTGTGGGCATGTTTTTCCCTCCGCCTACAGCATCCTTCTCGATATATAGGTTCGCGCATAAAGCAACAGGGATCGCACGCACGGACACGCTATTACTCAGATGAAGTTATTTCTGAGAAATAAAATTACTATCAATAAACGCCGAGCGGCAAAGAATAGAACAGAGCGGGCTGTAACTAATCTCTGCCACCGGCAATTTACAACGTCGTCCTGTATTTTAAGGGGAAAAACAAAGTAATTTGTCAGATGCCTAAAACGGCAGCAATGCCCTTTTTTTAAGCAATCGCTGATGTGCTTTGTGGCCCCTGACACCCGAGTAAGGTTTGTGGGGTAATGGGGGCAGGGCTCGATACCCCCCCGACTACCTTGTGGCGGGGGGGTATAGAAATGGATCCACGGGCATGCTGGCAAATTACGTGCCAGGCAGTGAAAAGAGTAGGGCTTCGACATAAAAGAATAGGGGTTTTCATAAAAACAATAAGCTTTGATTAAGAAAAGGAATTGGGCTGAAGTCAATATTTTCGAAGCAGGATTCAATATTTTAGTTTTAGTGTAATGTTTTTTTAAAGAGAACATTAATACTGATAATAATAAACTAAAATAGAACCTGCTCTCTCTCTCTCTCTCTCTATATATATATATTTATTATTTTATTTTTTTGCCAAACATATAGCAGTTTTCAAAGAAAACAACAAAATTAAATTGATATATAAATATATATATATGTATATGAATAGATAGATACCGATATAGATCTCTCATATTCTTCTATATATTGATAAAATGTGTAATATAATGTTTTCTTGGAGTAGCCATATTGCCTACTAAACTCCAGATGGACACCCAGTTAGGAAAAGGCAGATTCTTTTTCTTTCACACAAATATGGTATAAAAATAGAGCTTTGGAAACTCAAAGGGCCAATGTGTGCAGGGATGCTTTGCTCTAGTGCCAAGGGGTGATGTCATATAGCCATATATAGTCATGTGATGTAAGCAAGGCCTGGATAGGTTTGGGGTAGCCTGCTTTCTTGGTTATCCAAAACTCACAAATCCGGGCACTGTAATTAAATTACCATTTTTTAGGATGGAAATAAAAGTGATCACATACTATTCATATTTAATTACTTTCATAATAGTTTATTATTTTCTTCATAAATTCTCTTTGGTAACGTACCCCGACACCCTTTCTTGTTACTATTATAGTGGAATTATTCCTTCTTCAGTGAATCATCCCCCGATATCTGGAGGTGATGGGCTATATGTGGCTATTCAAACACAGGAAACCCATTAATCCATAAAATGACTTTTTTTTTCTTAAAAAAATCTGTAACTCCTGAAAATGTCCTCAATTCATGCATGGTTTTCATTAATGGAAAGGTAGGAGATCCCTGAGAAACACAATTAAAAAATATTAAGGCTGAACAGTTTTTACGTTACTGTGCTGGTGGTAGATAAGTGGAACAGCCTCCCAGCAGAAGTGGTAGAAGCTAATACAGTGAGGGAAATGAAACATGCTGGGATAGGCATACGGCCCCTGAATCTAAGATACATTTTTAATATTTCAGGAAAAACCAGGCAAACCAGATGGGCCGAATAGTTCTTATCTTACGTCAAATTCTATATTTTTTATGTTTTTTTTGTTTGTTGATTTATTTGTTTTTCTGGGTATTTTTTTTTTTAATCAGCGCCGCATTAAAGGAATAAGCGAAGTGTTACAAGGAGGACAGCTTTTCTTGCTACTACGTAGCGCTGTCAAATCCCCTGTAACATATTAACCGGGAAGGCTGCATTTTCCTTTGAGATATTAATCAATACAAAGAAATCTCTGGTTTCTGATTAAGATCAAAGTTTGTTCGCATGTAAATCCCAATATCTCACGAGTGTAAATTAGCTGCAACAAGATGAGAAAAGATTTGTCTATCTGATTTAAAACGCAATAATCACAAGTCTAGATGGAATTGAAGTAAATCATTTCCATGCAGCTGATGCCGTTCCAGGCAGGAGACCATAGATACGATACGCATGGGACGATGAAGACTCGTATTTATCATCGTTATATGAAAGTAGGAATTAGTGCTTTGGGTTGTGAATAATGCAGTTGTTTTTTTTGGAAAACACCGGCATGGAGCATAGAATCTTGTGTCATACTGAGAATAAAGAGAAGATTAGGGATAGGGGTTGTTGTTGTTTCAAAATGGCAGGTTTTACAATAGAGAAGGACCTCCTCGGGACAACCTTCATGAAAGGATTCTACACCATGGGATGAGAAGGAACAGGGAATGGTCTTCTAAACCTAGATTCGAGGTTCTTATTTCCATCATATTAGAGTCCTACTGAAGCCCTGCCATGCAGGACCAGCCATAGGGTTTCTTGCACCCTAGGCAAACTCTGTATTTGGCGCCCCATTTTCACATGTTCCTACGGTGGCTGCCAACATTGGAAATACTGTTTAGCGTGCAGGTGAAGCCATCAGAGAAGGTGAGGGGAAAAAGAGAAGGATCAGTTCTCTGTTCTCGATGATGGCCTACCTTTGCACTTTATATTAGATCATCGCCCTCATGGTGGTGTCCCCTACCAGCTTAGGGTTCTAAGCAGCCATTTAGTTTGTCTACCATGGTAACCCTACCTGGGAACATTCCAGCTACCTGAAGTCCTCCCTCTAAGGGGTAGTCGATGATGTTGCAGGCGAAGCTAGCCCCAACCATTTTATTTTTGTATTGGGATAGGGTGTGCCCAAACAGTACTCCCTTGATGCAGAGATTTCGGGCCATGACCCAGAGACACGAGTCTCCCGGTAAAACATGATAAGTTCCCAGATATGATGGTAACCTGGTGAATAATCAGTGCCATGTCCACAATTTCACTTAGTTCTGCCAGCCGATTGATGTAGAGGCGGTTTCTGAAGAGGAGAGAGATGGCAGAAGTCTATCCATTGTCTGAGAACCTTAGAAGAAACCTTCAGAACCTTCAGAAGAAACCAAGGAAGTGGTCCTACTTCCTACTATAAGAAGGGGTCTTAGAGTGCATCACCAGCCATGGACAAGTTGAGTATACGGAGAAGGGTTATTGAGGACTACTCAATGTGTCACTACCTGGTATAAGGTACGCCTTGTCTACTTTACCCTTTAACATCATCTGCCAGGTATTTAATGACCTGGATCTACTCCAAGATACATGTCATCTAACGGCTTAACTATTCCCATGCGAATCCTCTGACCAATCCTCCTGTCTTCATCTTCCACCAATGCCATACAAGTCTCTTTTTTCCCTTCTGCACATTCATATATCATGTTCCGTAATGTCTCGTCTCTACAAATATTAATTTCCCTTTTCTCCCCATTCTGCTTACCTTTTTTTTGTAATCCATTTTATATATTAACCCCTTAAGGACAATGGGCGGTCCCTAAACCCATTGAAAACAATGCATTTTGATCCCGTACATGTACGGGCTTTGTCATTAAGGGGTTAAACATGGAACAGCTCTATCCTCTATACGTGTCTATTTAAACCGTGGTTTACTTAGTATTTTTTATTGACTCCCATAAAAAGATTCCTTTACAATTATTTCACTTTACCGATTTCCAATTAAAATTTTGACTTGCGGGATGTATCAAATCAGACTTCCCACGGCTGATTTTCTTTCCTTTGTCAAATATTTTGTCAGAGTTTATTTCAACGTATGTTCCGATGATGAGTAATTGTTTCATAAATTCTACGTTCCTCGGTGCAGAAACATTTTTAAGAGTAGAAACATAATATCTGCTTTCCACTCATTATAAAGAAGAATTTTTTTTCCCATCGCTCTATTATGTTTCATCTTTTCCATCACTTAAGTCGACTCTGAATCGGTTCCCATGGTAATGAGCATCGCCGAACATAAGCAGATGGCCCAATGAACTCTTAGTGATCCTAGGTGACGCATTTCAAGACGATATTTTTTCTGCAATCCTGTAAATCAGAAGAAAAAAAAAACATTTTAATCACATAATTTTTTTTTCTTATTGTATCTTAGTGTTTACCTATTATACATGTGATAATTACATTTTTATGAAAAAAATGTGCTTTATTTAAAATGTAATTGCATGAGAAATTAAAATACCATTTATGATTATTCATATTCGCAAGAGGCCGGGAAGAGAGAGTTCATTAGTCAAGTCTTGTCTTGTTTGCAATTTCCTCTGGGCTTATCAATATCATTACTCTTTCTTTTACACTTCGCTTGTCTTGTTTTTCTGCATCACCGAATATTATTTTTTATACTTTTTATTTTTTTTTTTCTGTATAATTCGTATCCTGCCTTATTAGTACATTACTTGATTACCGAGCGGCTCATACGTAAATAATTTTTTGGGTAGTTAACAAAATAACATTTTTAATATTGTTATTTGATTAAAAAAAAAACAAAAAATTCCAAGCGGCAAGAAAAAAAAACAAGATATTTTTAGTATTGTTATTTAATAAATCAGGATCATTCTGTTAATCCTCCATGTGGGGTTGGAGGGGATAAAAGTAATACTAAGCAATTTATTTCAGTAAGTCGTCTCCGCATAGGGCCTTCATTGCCTCCTCTCTCTCACCTTGAACACGTTGTAGGTGACTTTAGAAGCCCTGGGCTGTAGTCGGAGACGATAAATGAGGCAGAATCATTAAACTTCCCAGATTTTCTTAAAATGAAAGCCTTGACGATTTTTTTTTAAAGATTAAAGGATCTTAACATATATATATAGCCTGGAAGAAAGACGTGATGGGGATATGATAGACACATTTAAATACTTAAAAGGAATCAACATGATAAAGGAAGAGAGTTTAGTTAAAAGAAGAAATACCACAACAAGAGGAGCAGGCATGGGATAGGCATAAGACAAAGCTGGATATAAGATAAGGGACTAAGGAAAGTATTGAGAGGTTGGACAGACTAGATAGGCGGAATGGTTCTTATATGCCGTCACTTTCTATGTTTCTATATACAAAGTGATTAATATAGCTTTATTTCTAGCATTTCCAGGGACAGAAGCCTCGGGGGGAGTCCTCAAAAACTGGGGGAATCTGGTTATCTTATTATACATTGACCTTTTGCATTATCACACTCGTTATTATAGCCTTGATAGCTTCTCTTTCAACAGGTTCTGAGATGGGCAACTGACCCTTTCCCAGCAGCAGGTACCCCAGCCTTTCGTGGGGTTATGGCAAGATGGGGTGCGACAGATTCAAGCAGGGCCTGACTGGCGATGGCGAGTCAGCCATGGCACTTTAAGCCTAGCTGCCATCTGATGACACAACTTCGACCGACGGTTGGATATGTGTCTCTCCATACGTTATTGTGATCATATCATTGGTTAAGGGCACTGGGTGCCGGATCAGGTAGGAGTCTCGATGGAGGAACAGGCTCAGAGCACGGCCGAAGGAAGACCCAACAATCTTTGGTTTAACATGTGCTTCATTAAAATGGATTTCAGATTTTGATATATATATATATATATATATATATATATAATGCATGGTTTTCGCAGAGGGAAAAATAATTATTATTATAAATATATTTGCAAAGCAAAAAATATTAAAAACAATCTTCCCTGCTTCTGTTTTCCCAAAATTAGTGTATAAAAAAAAAAAATCTGAAAAGGTGACGAAAGTCATAAAAAATATAAAATAAAAAAATACAGCATGGAGATGGCACGCGCTGCTATGATCACATTGAAGGCACGTTAAGTTACATGACCCGTACAGAAAACTTGAATATGATATTGATCCAGAATGCTGTTAGCACGAGTCTCTGCATATCTTGTACGTATCTGCACCGTGAACACTCTTAATACGAACCCAGCGTGGAAGAAATTCTAAAATAATCAATACTATGTTATTTTTTTTTTTTATTGTATTTCCTAAATCAAACAGTACGAATAACTGCCCTAAATCACATATTAATAAATATAAGGCGTTCTCTCTCTCTTTTCTCCTCCATATATCTCTCTGAGACAGAGGAATGGACACATTCAGGGTAAAATATTGATTTGGATTATTATACAGAGGCTAGCTTGAGCACAAATAAAGAAATGATGGTGTACAGCATTGATACGTACTTTGCATTTGGCAGTCAATTACCGACGTTGTTTCTAAGTGTTACGAAAGTGATTTATCTGTTGTATCTGTTTCAAAATAGAAAATGTAACGCAGCCAATTAATGTTAAATAGATACTGCCAGTGCCAAAATTCAATATTTGAATGATATAATGTGATGTACGTGCAATAAGTATACCTGGGGACTTCCTACAGGATCGGGCAAATGGGGCAACTGACCATGACTCATAAATTCCCAGCCATGGGTCGTCTTTTTGTCCTTCAGCCAATGCTTTATTTTGAGACCTATGATGAGAAACATTAATAGACAATGGAGGAGTTTGAATTTGACCTGTTGGGGTGTTCCACAGGAGGGAGGAATAGAATATTTGCATAATAATATTATTGAGTCATTTATCTTTGCCCTCTTACACCCTCACTTGAGCCATTTTATCTTTGTCCCTAAGGGATAAACTTTACACCATACAGTAACAGACACAAAACAGCTAACATATGCTCACTAAGAACTTACAGTAACACATACACACTAACAGCATACACTCATACACACACTATAACACTATTTACTGACATATACACGCTAATGCCATACAGTAACACACACAATGCCATTTACACACACACTCAATGAACTGAAGCAACGTGGTAAAGCAGAATGGGCCAAAATTCCTCCTCAACGTTGTGAGAGACTGACAAATCATATAGAAAAGGATTAGTTCAGGTCTTTGCTGCTAAAAGCTATTAAATCATAAGGTGTACTTACTTTTTCACACATTGTTTCTCCATTTTGGCTTTATTTTTGCTGAATCATGGCATGGTGTAATATGTCTTGTGTTGTTGTTCATCTGAGGAAGTATTTACCTAATTTTTAGACCTGCTAAGGAGCAGATGATTGTTGTTATGCCCTGATATGTAAAACCCTAGAATTCAAAATACTTTCTTTTACACATAACAGAACTGCCTCAAAGCAGAAATGGAAAGGATAAGACCAATGGCCGATTAAGGTTTACAGCAGGAACATCTTAAAACTGTCACATGTTTATGCTTCAGTGAAAAAAAATTGTCTATCATTTAATCTAAAATAATAGGTCATTTATTTCCTAAAATCCAAAGGATGGTAAAGCCATCAATATAGTATCAATATCAATATAGTATTAGAAATACTCATTATTATACATTTTAACTATATAACAACATTGGTTATATGCTATTTTTTTTTCTCTTCAACTTGCTTAAATTATGGAAATCTACTCGATGAGCAAAAAAATAATTCCAGACTTTCAGGAAGCTCATGAGGACCAAACTTGAGAATCTTCACGCAATATAAAAACAATTACATAATATATAAAAAAAAGGATAAGCAGCACCAATATTTTAACTTTTCCCATAATTAGTGTTGAACTTTCACTTTAACTTTTTTGTGCAAAATACGTTAAACAATGTCATATAGAGATTTTGTTCTGAATCTTGGAGCTCAGCTCACACTACAGTTCAGATCTTGTCAAATCACACTCCCACATTGATCAGCTCAGATACTCATTAGAAACTAGTAGAATTACTTGACGGCTCTAGTCCTGCTAAGTCCCATTTTATTTCCATGCTGCTCCAGATGTAGAAATGTCACTTATTTACTGCTGGAAAAGCTAGCAATTAAGAAATACACTTGATGTACAGAGAAATAAAATAGATAAACAAATAAATAAATAAATAAAACAATTTAAATTGTATATGAATCAAGTGTACTTAATGATGTGATGAAAGAACATGTTATGGATTATTCTTAGAAATTTTAAGTTTCGTTCTCTGTGTCTACCGAAAACATGAGATTTCATTGCTCTAATTGCAGAGCAACATCCAGACTACATTTTTTTCACAATTTCTTTGTGAAAGTTCATTTTCTCTTAGAGAAGATATCCAGTAAAGTGCTATAAAAGAGCAAACACATACAACCAGCCATCGAATATACGTTTCCTATATTTATCAAATGATTTAAATAATAAGCGAAAGGATTAATTTTGTGCAGAAAAAGTATTTTATTAACGTATCATTATTAGAAAAAAATTAATCACATATTAATTAATGCATATTTATGTTTTCAATGTGACAATGCCCTATAACCACTGTATAATTGTTAAGTGATTGTATGCTACATACGCTTCTGATTTTCCTACTCAAGTCCGTCAAGACTGGTGTCTTGGCGAATGGGACAAAGCAATTGAATCATTTGGTTTTGAATGTTATATTAGATTTATTTATAGCGTGCCAGCAGATTCTGTGGTGTATTTACCACAGAGGACAGTAAAAACAGTAATAAAATTGACAATACAAACTTTTAGATTAACACATGCATGGCTGATGGTACGTCCAGCACTAGTCTATTAGGACTGGCCAAGCACGGGGTGCATAGCTTCCCCTTCTCTCTGAAGCAGGGACGTGCAGAGGCGGGCAACATGGGTGCACGGAATAGAGAGGCAGCGGTGTGGACGTGTCATGATTTATTCAATAAAAATCAAGCCAAAATGGAGAAGCGATGTGTGAAAAAGTAAGTACACGTTATGATTCAATGGCTTGTAGAACCTCCTTTTAGCAGCAATAACTTGAAGTAATCTTTTTCTGTATGACTTTGTCAGTCTCTCACATCGTTGTTAAGGAATTTTGGCCCACTCTTCTTTACAACGTTGCTTCAGTTCATTGAGGTTTGCGGGCATTTGTTTGCACAGTTCTCTTAAGGTCGCACCACAGCATTTCAATCAGAGTTGAGCTCTGGGCTTTTTACTGGGCCATTGCCTGGTCCTGTGGCAGCAAAACAAGTCCAAATAATTACCCCTCCACCTCCGTTCTTGACATTTGGTGTTTGTGCTGATATGCTGTGTTTGGATTTTGCCAAACAAGGCACTGTGCATTATGGCCAAACATCTCCACTTTGGTCTCGTCTGTCCAAAGCAAATTGTTCCAGATGTCTGGTGGTTTGTTCAGATGTAACTTTGCATATCTAAGCTGCCCTGTCATGTTCTTTTTAGAGAGAAGAGGCTTTCTCACTGTAGAATGATGGACTTTAAATTGTTTGAAAATGGCTTTTAACCCTTCCCAGATTAATGGGCAGCAACAATTGCTTCTCTAAGATCATTGCTTGGCATTGTGTTAACACACACCTGAATGCTCCAGAACAGCAAACAGCTAAAATTTTGGCTTTACAGAGATAGTCACACTTGCTGATGATCATTTAATCATGGACATTTAATTAGCAGCACCTTTCTACTATTTAGTATTTTAAATCCTATGGAAGCTGTAAATGTGTACTTTGTTTTTCACACATGGCTTCTCCATTTTGGCTTTATTTTTGTTGAATAAATCATGACATGGTGTAATATGTCATGTGTTCATCTGAGGTTGTATTTACCTAATTTTTAGACCTGCTAAGGAACAGGTGATTGTTGTACTTTCTTTTTTACACCACTGTATACCACCTTCTGGGAAAAAACTTCCTTACTTAACATAGCATGTGTATCATAAAACATCTCCTAGCATTCTTCTATGTAGACGTTAAATACCATAAGCAATCCACAGGGGGTTTGGTCAATATTCTGTCTACAGAATTTTCACAGTAAATCCAATCTGCTGAAATTCACACTATAATTAAAATCAATTGCATTTCCCAAGCATCAGTTCATCTAGAAATATACACTAAGAGATTCTGCTCCTTTATAATCCAAGGGCCATTATTCACGGTGTAATTAAAAAAGCATCTGTATGTGAACTCGTTGAAATTGGTAATTATATGTCATGGAAAATAAAGTGCCCCTGGATTCCTGTTTAGAGACCCTCAGAATAATTATACTGTTTTCAAGCAGTTAGATGTATTCAAACGATGTATGTCTTCTTCTATAAAATGATTAAAAAGGCATTGTTGTTTCTGGAACTCACATTTTAACCCCTTAAAATGATCTCTCTTCTTATAAATGTTTAGGGGCTGGGAACGTCAGTGTACATTACAAGATTTAATGTACATTGTGTATGTTTCTATTTTGTATACATTTAGAAATAACAATCTCCCTCCCTCCATTTTGCTATTGAATTTGTTCATGGAACAATATGCTCCTGATGATGTTATTCTTCTGTGGTGTGGTAAGCACAAATGCATGTCAACATAGGAAAAATATAAGGTTATGCATTTGGCATATAAAAGTAAGCCTAGATGCTGTAGATAGAGCAGATTATATGAACACATGTGTTTCTTGTATTCAAAGTATTCGGTATGTTAGATATATTTAACCCTTAGTGCAATGCCAGCATGTCATGTAAACCACTTCACGACTCCCTACTGCCCAAAGTGTAAATTATGTTTATTGAGCACTAAAGAAAAGCTTTATATACCGGGATGCAGTTAACTATTGTAATTGCGAATATTTTTTCACCAATAAATAATTTTGTAAGACCACCACAAGCCACTGCCAGCAGTCTAAATGCTTTGTTATCTACTGGATATTTCACAATGGCCATGTTGCCTTTCATATGTGCATTTTGCCATTTTATGACTAGTCCACCTTTCTGGAATTGCCAATTGATGCCAGCACTCCTTTGCCTAAATGCTGTCAGGAACCTCAGAATTTAAACCAGCAACCCTGAGCATGAGAGGTTGTTCACCCACCCATGTCACCACCACTACCTTCCCATGCCCGGTTCTTGTGGCTAGGTTTGCTGCCCGCTTCCCCTTGCTGTAGCCTTGATCCTTCTCTGATTTCCTGTACCTGGATGCAGTGTAGTGATTACTTATCTGGCTCCTGACCCTGTTGTTGGCTTCTGGCTTTGGTGTTTCTACTTGCTTCCCCGACCCCTTGGCACCTCCTTTTGGCCTGACAGATTGTAGCTACCGACCCAGCTTGGACCTTGACTTTGGTATTCAACCTTGGCCTGGACATGGACGACCTCTTTGCCTTTTCCTTGTGTCCCGTGCTTTGGTTCCGGACATACTTTAGTTGAGGCGGGCTGAAAGGGAAATGCTTAAAGGGAAATGTTTGGGCTTGGAAGTTTGTTATCCAAGAGATTTTGATGGGTTTATAACACATTTACTTTCTACTTTACTTTTTGTGCAAAATGGCAATCTGTATCTACAAGGTGTGACTAACCTTTAAACTCCCATATAAAACTGCAGACAGCTTCAAGCACAGTTATACTGTATGTGTTAATGGTTTTCTATAGGGCCACATGCCTCAGGGTGCAAACATGTTAACATAACAGATTGCCAACTAAACACGCATGCAGAAACGTGACCACTGGGTGTTAAAAAGTTTTGCAAAAATAGAAACATAAATTGCAACTATCAATATGTTATAATATTCATATTAATATTTTTGTAGACATCAGGAGCAAGACAAGAACCGGAAATAACACCAAGCAGTTAAAAAAGGAAATTAACCCTTTGCAATCTTGCAATGTAGCCAATACTAACCTAGCCCTTAATGTTTACAGAGAATGTGTTTAACTATTACATTTCTTCCCTTTGTAGAACTATAAAGTGGGTTAACCGTTTCCGGTATATATTTTCATTGCCAGTTATTTTGGGGTATATACTGTAAGTTAACAATTTTTCATTTGTATGTTGTGACATTAAAGTAAAATATTTATTTCACTGAAAAAGTGTCACCTTTTCTTTAGCTAAAGTTCATTTGTTTTGAAGCTGCCATATCTTACTGGAATGGAAAGATAACAAAATGGCAGCACAATCGATCCTTTTTCTCTTGAGTAAAAAGTTTAGAAGAATTATTAAATCCATACTTTAGTGTCTATACATGTGTCACACATGAGCAGGTGGATGATAATGGATGTGATCACTGATGGCTTTTATCATGGGATGAACTGTACATAACACGCAAGAGCAAATACATTGGAGCCAGTGATGGTGAGAGCTGTCCAAGTGCTAGTAGCCAGATCACCACTCATGGACAGCGGTTGAATGCTTAATGGAACTCGTCAGTATGAGATTGTGACACTGGCTTAATACTTGAGGCTTGGGGTAGCACGAGAAATACCATTACATAAGCTATGGTGGGTAAAGGTGATGGAAACCCTTCCACTTAAAATTAAGGGGTAGTAGAAGTATTATTACACACTCATCTACAGACACCAGACAAGCCAGAAGGCTTGTTTTTTCCCCTCAGAAATCTCATGATGCTGCCACAACCACAAGGGATTCTGGGTAGGGACATGCAAATAAGGTCAACCTTTTGCCTCTACATCCACTTAATACATGGATCCCTCGAAAGTAATTGCCTGCTGTACAAAACACACTTTGGCAAAACCCAGGTAAGAAATGCAGTAGGCAGATCACCACTCATTGACTGTTTCGTCCTTGATAGGATTCGTCAGCATGAGGTTGTGATACTGGCTTAATACTTGAGGCTTGGGGAAGCACGAGAAATACAAATCACAAAAGTTATGGTGGGTAAAGGTGATGGAAAACCCTTCCACTTAAAACCAAGGGGGTAGTAGAAGTATTATTAAAAACTCATCTACAGACACCAGGCTTGTTGTTCCCTCAGAAATCTCATGGTACTGCCACATCCACAAGGGATTCTGGGTAGGCACATGCAAATAAGGTGGACAATGATCACCTTTTGCCTCTATATCCACTTTATACATGGATCCCTTGAAAGTAATTGCCCTCTGTAATGCGATACTCTGTTTATATAAAGATAATTTTACTGTATGCTACTACCACCCAGTGATATATCCTGGCCTAGGCAAACTAGGCTTAGGGAGGCAGGTCCAGGGGGTCGGAAGTCCCTGTGGTACAAAACTTGGGGCAGATCGCCCTCTCAGTTAACCAAGCATCCCGGTACCCTGCTGCACAATGGGCCTGTACCAAAGGGAGTTCTTTGATCTCCCAACTGGCCCATTTACGTTATAAAGGCTGTGTCAGCTCATCATAGCCTCCATACGCTTCATGAAAAGGTGCTGCGTTCCTTTAGGACATGGCCCACAGTGCCATTATTTTACCTAGACGTCAACTATGGTGGAAGAGGAGCTTTGTGGTGCTGCACTAGGCCAGGCCTAAACTAAATACACCACTGCTACTACCTACTGCTTTTAAGAGAAATCTAAAATTGAACATTTCTGATATAGTTTGCCCCTTATTCAGGTTATTGTAAGGGAAGTATGACATTGTCTAGATATATGGAAAAAAATCCTTATTCAGGATTATAAGGTTCAAACTTGATCATCTTTCATACATGTCACAGAAGTCAGCGAGGTCAAATTCTGAAGTTCTCAAAATGGATATATTAAGTTTGGGGAATACAATTAAGGCTATCAAAATGTGTCTTTTCATATAATCTCTCTAAATCATAGCACGAAAAATATGAATTTATGATAGACGTAGATTGAGACGCATCTAATTAAAATACTAAGGGAAACATTCATTTTATTACAACGCCACAGGTAAGAGAATAAGAAACATCAAATCAATGTAGAATTCTCTATAGTAAATGAATTTTGGTTTTGCCAGAATATTCATCATATTTACAGATGTCTATATAATTAATATTTTTAGTATCAGTTGATTCCTTACTGCCTTCGATCTTCATCAGTGACATCAAAAGACCTAAGCAAAAGAAATCGTCTCTGGCGGCATGATAGATTTTTTATGGTCATTTTTTTTTTACCAAGAGCTGTGTTTCACAGTAAATAATTAGCGGTGTCACACAAATTAACTCTTTTCTTACACACACAAAGCCACAACATCCCTTCCTGTTGAACGCTTCGCTTATCACTTTTTATCGTGAGCTCAGCGGCCATTGTGTTTCCGTCAATTAATGATGATGATGATGATGATAATTACTGAGAATTATGATAATAGGGGTGAAATAAAACCACTACAGTTCCAACCTCGGAAACCAAAGTTATTTAAAGGTACTGGAAGCAAAAATGCAATTATTTGGCTAATGGGGGACCTTTAACCTTGTTGTCACACTTATCAAGGAGCAGCCATTGTGTACAAAAGCGCCCTCATTGATCATATGTTAATAGCGCTTACACTTTTAGAACTCTTTTATTATTATTTCCTGAAAAAAAGAAAGAAAGATCTAGATAGTTGAGAAAACCCATGGAATAATGAGTCGTGGAATAACCTCAGTCCAATCCAGGTTGGGAAAACCCAATATTATCAATATTATCCTTATTTTAAATGCCATTGTTGAGCATGATTATTTAAAACTGCACATTTTTATATTTTCTTTGGAACAATTAACCAATACTTCCTTATTCGTATCTTTTTCTCAAAATTTGCAGTCTATTGCTAATGTTATAATAACAGCATTGTAGTATGATGTAAGGTGATATATTTGTCGCACCTCCAGGTTAAATAAGAGTATTTACTAAACATTGATACGGAAGGCCGGTGGAATCATATTTCAGTTAAAAAAAATGCGTTTAATCCCCTTTATATGCTGTGCTATTTCTACAATAACATCCAGAGCTGGAGGGTCACTTTTTGTGATCTTCTGTCAGATCTCAGATCTTCTGAGTATAATTGATGCCATATATAAATGTGCGTCAAAAAGGGTGTAAATCAACAAAAAGACACTTTTTTGGGAAATGTATGGATTGAATGTAAAAATAAAAATACAAATGTTTGGCCAAATATCCAATAAAAACAACAACCACATAATCAGGGATCACATTGGGGGGCTTTTGGAAGCAAGATGACTTTCCACTTGGGCACCTAGAGCTGTGCTAGGCCAGCTGGTGGAGTGGATCGACTAAATGGATGCGGCGAGTAGATTGTATAATATGAAATTACTGAAATATGCTTATTGATTACATTTATGTCAACAGAAAGCCACTAACTATGGCTTAAAAACTGCCCTGGGTCACTAAATGACATTAACAGATGGTACGCTTTAATGAACGAATTCCTTGATTACGGGGGATAAACTTGGTTTTTTTCCAATAATCTAGTTGGCACGGGGTCTACTGACTTAAAAAAAGGTGACATTTTAAAGGCTATTTAGGACAAGATACAGAAATATGTATCGTAAACAAGTAGATGATGGCCAATGACGGGAGATATGACCGTGAAGTCGCATTTTCTTCTGCGTGTGATGGCAACATGAGCTAGAAGGACTGAGGTTGGGCAAGAAAGTCTGAAGATGACTAAAGATTCCCTATTTTAATGCAAATATCTGCATCCGGCGTGCATATATCTGCCATACTGACCTCATCCTCCGCTTCTTTGAACAATGATGTAGAATGGACACCGTTGACTTTCTACTTCACAGAACCCAACAAAAAAAGCTGTTTCTTTCCGTTCCTCTTAGGGAACGTAACCTTTCCGAGCATCCTTCCCATTACAGCCACCAGTCCATGACTCATATGGCATAGATCTTTCAATATTTATCCACTACTATTATTAGGATACCAAGTAAACCTTTAAATAATGATTCAAGAAGTCTAATAGATGGCTGATTTGAGTTGAACTTTGTGCTTTTCCAGCGGTTTCTCACACTTTCGCTGGACACTTCGTCATAACATTTAACTTTTATAATTAGAAACTTTTAAAAAAAGATGACTTCAAATTTAATATATTTAAACACTTTTAGAAACATTAGGAAACACAAATCTTAATCGAGTATCGGAAACCAACGTGTGGTTTTTTCTTCCAGGGGATTCTTGTGGTCGCTTTTCATTTTATAAAAGAAAACCACAAATTACAGAAAGGACATAACCGTAATAAATGTCTTCAACCGCTATTCTTTTTTTTTCTTTTTTTTTTTTTTTTATAGATTTAGTTTAGGATCTAAGAATCGCATTAACCCCTTAAAGACAATGGGCGGTCCCTAAACCCATTGAAAACAATGCATTTTGAGCCCGTACATCTACGGGCTTTGTCATTAAGGGGTTAAGGAATCACAGCAGGAAAGAGTTCTCAAGGAAAACAGATGCGATAGAAGCCAAGAGAAAACATTGATGGTGGATAAGTACCATCCGGACCATTTAACCCGCCTTTCTTTTCTTCTGTAAAATCTCATCCCTTTAATTAGTCCTTGGTCTTGTCCAATATTGAGGATAGCCATACGCCTATCCCATGCGTGTTTAAATTCCCTCATTGTATTAACCCCTACCGCTTCTCCTGGAAGGCTGTTCAACCTCTCTAGCACCCTCTCAGTGAAGTTAAACTACTTTACAGTATAAGAAGAGGTTAGGAGGTCCCTGAATTATACAGATAAAGGTAATTTGTATCTTGTATCTGTTCACAAACCGCATAATGTTAAGGCCGTTATTAAATTCTAAAGCATTTGTGTTTTCATGATTCCATGTTTTTATTTATTACGGTTTGATAGAATAAAACCAGACGTCTTAGTTTAGTAAAAACGATGTATTTCTTTAAGATGAACATCATGTTTCAATTATAATACAAGGTGGGTCAGCTATATTTAACTATGAATAAATTATAGTACTTCGTTCTACAACGAAAAAAGAAAAGATTCTCCTTTCAACGTGACACCCTAGAGTTTGACAAAGTAGCCTCGGCAAGCTCACCTGCCAATCAAATTCTATTTCTACGTGAAAATTACGAGACACGCCGTCTTCACAGAGACCCGACGTGTCCGTAAAGCTTAAGGGTATTTGTGATAAAATCACTTTGCTCTAATCACCGGTTTATTTGCCCGTTATTATGTTATTTTTACCCGCAGCCAATTTCTCCTCCGATCCGACGTTCTGAAGATTCAGACAGCTTCTGAACGTCGTTCCAAGAGAAGTGTCATTTAAAGGGCTGACCGTAAGAACATTTTAGAGGTTTAACCCCTTCAGGACCGGCGTTTTTTAAAAAATATTTTAATTCCGTGCTCGTGATTCGATTGAAATCGATCACGAGCACGGAATTGAGGGGGAGTGGCTGCTATGGATCGCTGGGGACACCCAGCGGTCAGTAGCAGCCGCCCCTCGTGATCCCAGCGTTCATAGAGACGCTGGATCGCGCATTGTCGATGACGTACCTGGTATGTCCCGGTTCTGGCGGTGACCTTTGACCAGGAAGTATCAGGTACGTCCCGGTCTTGAAGGGGTTAAAATCCTCAGATTGACATTATTTGGGGTACTCATTGATATCTAAAATACAAAAGGATGAAGTATGACATTCGCCCGTAACAGCAAGCCCCAAAATCCTAACAAACCCCCTGTCCATAGTGTGTAAAATAATGATTAGGTGGCCAAATGTTCAAAATACAGCAAGTCTCTGAAAAGTAGACTTTTTTCCAACAAAAAACCTTGTTTCAATAACAGTGTATTCATCACTAGAACCTGGCGGCTTCCCCTCACTTTTGTACTCATTAACGCTTTCCAGAGGAGTTGATGCCAATCAAGGTGTTTAAAAAGGCCAGCTGTAGGAGAAAGCCACCTTCTGACTGCCCTTATCGGACTCCAAAAAATTCTATGAAAAGAGTCCCTACGGTGAGCTTTCAACTTTGATCTCATATTTTTCACGCTCTCAATATTCCTAAAACTAGTATTCCTAAAACTAACCATATCATAGACATCCGATAACGAGGCAACTTGATCTAGAACTAGTCAAAGACTCAATGAAACACTCCCGAGAGGAGGACCATTGGGTTAAGTGTATGTGGAGATGTTTAATGACAGTATCCGATTTTTTTTAGGTTTTAATGTGATATTTTGGAACACATAACCGCTAAAACCTAAAAAAAACTATAGTGTGTGAGCTTAACAGAATGTGTCAAAATAACACTAGCTATGTCTCTAATTAATGTGAGCGTTGTGAGAGAGGAAACCGGTCATTATTACAAAAAAAGTATATAAAATAACAAAGACTCTGCAGCAACTCTATGTGGGCAGATTGGGGAAGGAAAACACAAATGAAGATGATATCTGTCAAGGTTCCTGGCCGGAGTTCAACTCCAGACTCATCACAAAAAAACCCCAGGATGTTTTAAATGGTAGTATTTTAACCCTTTCCATACACTAATTCTACCACCAGCCTTTATCGAACCACCAACAACCACGATTACGCTAAGGAAGTTATTTGCTGATCGCTTCCTAAGCTCTGTTTTAGCGATTGCAGGTATTTGAAAGCAGACCGTACATGTACGGCCTTTGTCACGAATGCATTGCATCGCGAGAAGGTCAAAGGCTTACATGTAATGTAAAACAGTATTTCTACATTGATGGGGTAGTGAATAAGTGGAATTACCTTCCAGCCGAGATGGTAGTTGCTAATACAGTGGGATACGAATATTGCTTTTAAATCTAAGACAAGACCAACTGCGAAGGAGGACTTACAAGATGTACAAATGGAGCAACGGTGGGACTTCTGAGAAATGTCTATATTTCTGCATCAGGAAATTACCCTAATTGTTTAGCTGTGAATAAAGTCATTAAAGTTGTTTAGTTATTATGAATATTACGTAATTGCCTTTTTTTGATCACGCCATTATCGTCCGACGGTTAAACAAAAATAACGAAGATGAGTCTGTAGACATCTTTTGTCTCCGTAACACCCAGAAATCAGAGTTTAGTTGATTAAAGGACCATATGGAGAACGCGTAATCCTTCATTATACCGCCAGACTCTGTTTATTCGCAAATATTTACAACGATGTATTCACCGCGATCTGGTAACGTTATAATCCAGCATCAAAAAGGAGAAGGAAAATGACTCTTGTGAATAGACAGCTTTCAAATAGCAGTGGCGCATCGTCATCAGAACATCTGCTTTAGCATTAATTTTCGCTAATAAGAACTGTTTACTTTTGCAGTTTAGCAACAACAAAAAAATGAATATATTCCCCCTATGCATTCTGTTTAATGATGCCGAACCGCTTTTTCTTCCCCTGTTAATTTGTTTACCCAGCTACGCTATTCATATGTGTTTTTTATTTTTATTTTTTTTCAGGCCGCGTAAGGACAGAATAATTCATTTTTTTTTTAAAATAAACCTTAAAAAATGGGGGGGGAATTATTATATAAAATTCAAAGAGATTTTATTAAAGCGATAATTGTAACTAGCCACGTCTCTTAAAATGTGTTTGGCAATGTCAAATAAGTCATAGAGATGACATCATGGCTCGGAGTATTAAATAATCTCCACTGTCTGTTCATCCCTAATTACTATGAAATGCATTTGCTCTTTGCAGTTGCCTAGGTAATAGATATTTAGTTTCAGGTGAGCTTATTAAAAAAAACATTCTAAAAAGCAATCGCCGTCTATGCAATATTTTTCCAGCCGCTCTCCCAAAACGGCAATCTTAGGATGGCTTTTTTTCCCGTAGGGTCGCTGAACCTTGTCTAAGCACAGGTATTATTTCCTTGGCTTGAACAATTTCAATTAAGGTTAATTTGAAACTTCAATGTCAGCCAATGTCTTGGCGATATCAAAGCCATACGCGGGACGGAAGATTTATTGGACTGTATAGTCTTGGCCATTAATAATCTTCTGTTAAGTGTTCTAACCAAAATGTCATTAGCGAAATATTTTTGCTACCAAAAAATTGTAACCCTATGTCTGCTTGAAAATAAAATAGATTATTGTGTACAAAAACATTAACTCATTTTAATATATATTTGCTGGATTCCAAAATCAATCACATGTCCAATTTATGCCATTTTATACGAACTGCTGCTGATAATGTTGCAAAGTTTCCATTTCAAAATGGCTGCCTTTTTTATATAGAAATCAGAGGGAAAACTGGTAAATTGTGTTTTAATGTGTAAAGTTATCCATCGGAGAAGTTATCTCAATTGAGTTAGTCATGTATGTCAAGTACATGTACTTATGGGCCACCATCATGCTTCTCTGCAGATACCTAGTCCAATGACAAGTCAAGGGGTTCAAGGACCATGAGGGATGGGTCAAGATGGGTCAGAAATTGAGGATCTCTTAGGCAATCTTCCTTTCAAAGTCCCCCGTTGCTTGGGTCACGGCATCTTAGGGAATAATCGTCTGGACTTGAACCTCGAGTTCAATGTTACCGGCTTTCTTCTTTACCGGTTCACCAGCCTGTCTTCCACAGCTTAGAAGCTCTCAGTTCTGGTAACCATGAACCTACAAACCTTGTTCTAATTGCCAACTCTCCTCAGCTGTGTATGGTCAGGCGTCTGACTCTCTGCCTATAAAAGCAGCTTCCTGTCACTATACCATTGCCAGATTATCGTGGTTCCTGTCTGCATTATATCAAGTCCGCTGCTGATCTCTACTTTCCTGGACCGCCTAACTATGCTGCCTTCTGCTACCTACTGACCTCGGCTTGCCTTACTACGCTTCTTCATTTTGTCCCAGCCTCTCATCTTTGCTAAAGACCAGATTGCCGCTCTAAGGTCAGGGGCTCAACCACCTGGGTAACGAGTGGTCACTTCTGGCAGAAGACCTTGCTGATCTGGCTGCTGGACTCCAATACCAAGTACTTTGAATAAGACAATTCATAATGCTCCCCCTTCCTTGCCACCAATGACTCTTTGTATTGATAAAGGGTCTGACAAAACTAGAACTGATCGAATGAGACAAACTGATATATATAAGGAAAAGAGGGCCCTGCTCGCAAGAGTTTACAATCTAGAGGAATTAGGCTGAAGAGAAACATAAAGTATGGAATTACACCACGCACGCCACATTTTTAACACCAAATATTTTACCAAAATGTGGTTATATTGTACTCGCCCTTCAAATGTGTTGTGAGAACTAGCTTCTCATATGGCAAGGGATTATGGGTAAGTGAGTACTAAATTTTAAAGTTACCATTTATGTGACTTTTTGCAACAAATATTAAAGAAATATTTCTTGAAAGCATAGTTCTATTTCAAAAAATACGATGTGCGTTCCCCTTTAAGATATTTTGAAGTGCCACGATTCCATGCTTACAGGTTTAACAAGGGTTAAGCCACTTTACTAAGTCTAAAATAGTACACAAAGGGTTAAGACGTGTTTTTACCTTGTTTTCCTAAAGTGAACATAAAGCTCTCAAGATACGTATTTACATTTTATAAATTATATTGAATTAAATTATAAATTAAAGATTTTTATTATTGAATACTACCATTTAAATTAACATTAAGTAAGAATTTGAATGAGATAAAATTACTTTTTTTATGTTTTTATCTAAAACAAAATCAGTATATTTTGATTACCGTTCCTTTATTATCGATATTTAGTTTTTGTCCCAAATGCTTCCTGAATCTTTTGCCTTTAACTTGTTGAAACCATATAAAACAAAATCTATTTTGAAATAAACCCAAGGATTTTAATTTAAAAAGCTGGTCGGAAATCTGGCAATCATTGTATGATCTAACAAAGTCAAGCACGGCTGCAGGAGTAAAATCAAGCAAAAGGTTACCACCATATAAATTCAATGTGTAATTAAATTTTCTCGATTTTGCGTTAAGTAGATCGATAGTCCCGAGCTTCCAGGCATATCTGTGAACATGTTCTTGGCGTTCCATCGGTCTTCAGGTTAAACAGGCATTTAGTTGATCTCCACAATGATCAAGAAAGTTGGGAAAAAAGGAAGTCAACATATATAAAATATCCATTATTTCAGGGATACAGGTAAGGTCAAGAAAAGTGTCGTAAGTACATGCCAATTTTTGCCCCCACATAGGTAAAAGTCTTCGATACTTTATGAACAAAAAATAAACTCTAGGCCAACAACTTTTAAATTGTTATTTTTAATCATGAATGCTTCCCCTGCCAATCAGCAATCCATTTTATTCCCACAGCTCTCCACAGAATCTGGGACCGCCAGCTCCATCATAGTCCTGGAGTTGAAGATGCCCCCTGGATGGGCTTTACATGCACACCTAGGACTTTTTCGGCTCTACTTCTTCAGCAGCAGTGGGTTCATGAGCGGGAAAGGCCAATTGACAATGTGGAGGGGCAGGAAAAAAAGAGGAGAGAAGAGAGAAGGTGGGCATGGCAAGATCACCCCTAACATGGAGGAAGTGACCCAGAGACCTATGGAAGCAGACCTTCACCAGGAGACTTTGGGTCAAACCTAGAGGATTAGAGTCAATGACACTCTAGCTATCCTATTAATGAGATCCCCATGCGGAAAGTGCTTAAGCATCCAATCAGTGGTGGGGAAACACTAAACCATAGAGAAGGCAGGAGCAGCAGCACTAGAGGCAAGACCTTACCTCTACCAGATCCTCAGACTTTTTTGGCCCTGTCTCCTTTCACATGTCTCCTCTTCGGCTCTTTTAGCTTCCTGTTCTCTCTTTTCTCTTCTGTCTTCTGTTTTCTGTTTTTTTGCTCTCTGTCTTTCGCTTGTCCCCATGCGTTCAGTCTTGGTGGCTCTTCTGGGCACACTGTCCCTTTTGTGGAAGTGCATCAGGATTTAAGTCTGAACACACGGGGACAAGTGGAAGATAGCGGATAAGATAAGAGAGTGAGTGAGGAAGTGTTTTAAAACATTGTTTTTTAAATTTTTTTTTTTAAATTAATAATCAGGCCTATAAACAGGAAAATACACTAATTTGTGCTTATTTCTTAGTTAAGACCACTTAGAAAAAACAGCCCCTCCCCCACAATCTGATAAAATAATTGCATAAGAGGCTTGAAGAGTTAAGGGCCAGTTCTTGGTGGCCACGGGGCACAGGGGCCTTTTTTAAAAAAATGTGGGTCAGAAATAGGTGGAGGGTTTTTTTCTTGAAAAAACACTGGCCCTTTATTATAATTGGGAAATTTGTTTTTTATAATCCACATTTATAACATTAGTACAGTGGGGTCCATATCTGCATAATCTTTTATTTTTACTTTCTCCCTTGAGTAATCATAAATGCAACATTTTTATAATAAAACACCTGCCACAAAAGCATTTAAAATGCATATTTCATGATTCAAGCCACCGTATTTTAAAATGTTACAAAGTAAAAGTGGTTACCTGGAAACCATGAAGAAAATGATCATAATGGTGCAGACGCGTAGGAAAGTACCAGGTAAAAAAGGTAGGTTAACAAACATGTTCTGGACTAAGTTTGAATTTCCAGGGTCTATATTCTTCCTTTTGTTCCCTGTGCAACTCCTATCATTCCGCCCCGTACCATCACATTGCCCCCCCTTACTGCTCTGCCTGTGTTACACCAATCACCTTGCTTTATGATCCTCCCATGAGCACACCCTATGAGAGCAAAGGTGAGCCCATGGTTAGTGACACCTGGGCGCAGTATTTCTACAAGGCCCCTGTAAAAACACGCAAACATACTAACGCGCAATCTCATTCTAACACTCATTAAAGCATCATGCACTTACATACATTCACACACATTTTATCTACCGGGCATCTTCTCCATCTCCCAGGTGCCACTAATCCTAGGCCATCCCCTGATACTCCAACACCATCCACTGACACAAACACATGGAAAAAAACATACGCTGTCCTAAAGTATACAAATACTAATTATTATTATTATTTATTGTTTTATATATAGCGCCATCAAATTCCATAGCGCTGGGTAGGCAGGACATAACAAGTAGTATGTAACATAACAAATTGACTTACAGAGACAACAGGTAAGGAGGGCCCTGCTCAAAGGAGCTTACAATCTAATCGTCACCCCATGCACTTCCATGCTCTAACACCATACAGTAACAGATACACACATGCCAATACCACATGCTCACAAACGCTTACACCTTACAGTAACACACACGCTTGGACACGCATTGAAGATACATGTTTAGTAATAAAGCCAGTACACACTGACTTTAACAATCTACATACACATATACAACACTACAGTGCCATACAAATACATTCACAAACACACACATACACTACTACACCTCTACCCCCCCCTCTTACTCGCATGCTCCACGATGCACGTGTCAGGGACTGGGTCTATACAGACTACTAATTACCCAGCGCGCCCAAAGATCGAGTTCAGGAGTTATTGCGCAGGAGTGGAGTTGGACAGGGCCTGGACAGATACCCGGGTGGGTATCAAGAGTTGTGCAGCCACACACCAGCGCCCTGACATAGCAGCTGATGTTGTCCAGAATAGAGCAGAACGAAACTTGGCTAGCTGTGGAAATCCAAACAAAACTTGGATCTGACAAAACGAACAAAACTTGGAGATATCCTGCAGGCACCCTGGAGCAGGCATGAGACATAGCACTGGAATCATGCGCAGGATGCTGCAGGCTGGGACTACAGAAGCTAAGCAGAGAATAAACTGAAATGTAGCAAGCAAGGAGGACAGAGCAAGGAACAGGGAGACCGAGCAAGGAACATAACCAGACAAGACATACATGATACAGGGCACAACAAAGGACAGGGAACAAGGCAAGGAACACAGGGGAAGGAGTGAGGAGCCGGAAACCTCAGAAGAATCTCCTTTAAGCAAGGATAGGACATATTAACTGGGACATGGGGAGAGGAGAGAGGAACCGAAATCCTCAGATGATTCAGGGAAGAAGGGCAAAGGTACATAAGAGACAGACAAACATGAATACAGAAACTAGCCTAGAACTATGTGATAACAATTGGAGATTCCGTCACATCATATGGCCATAGTATGCTTAGCCCACTACTACGCCAAAGTACTCCAATGACGGTGGGTCCTAACGCTAAGCCCTGCATACGAAAGTACTGATAAACTAAACATTGAATCCAAACACAGAACCGAGAAGGACAAACCTTTACACTGCAGACTGAGACAAACAGAACAAACAGGTGGGACACACCTTATAAAGGAAACAGGAGCTGAAGCAAAGAGCAGAACTAGAATCCAGGAATCAGAGGTTCAGGACAGAGCATACGGAAATCCAGGAGTGGATCACAGCAAAACATGGGAACTGAGGCAAGTCAGGGAAAACAGAGATATGCAGCTCCCCGGCCTGGATGGACCCTGACGGCACGTTACATAACCTCACTGGGCACCTCAGAAATTCCCTGCGGATTAGACTCATTCTGCTCATCTGCTTCTTTTTCCTGATGTAAAGACTAAGAATAATCAGTCGTTGGTGTCGTCTTCAGGACCCAAACGCCTATCCCATGCATGTAAAAATTCCCTTTACTGTAATTGCATCTACCACTTCTGCTGAGAGGCTGTCCTACCTATACAGTACCATCTCAGTAAATAAAAACTTTCCTATGCAACATCCAAACATGCCAGTCCTTCCACAAATCTCAGTAACATAAGGTCATATTTCCCTTTTTTAAATCATATAATAGTTAACTGATTATAAAGACCCTTGGCATAACAGAGGTTCCTTTGCCCTCTAGCCCTTATTGTCTCTCACACAAGACCGCCATCACAACTATTGCAGGTGTAAGGGGCTCTGCTGTCCTGGGGGTCTCAGCTGTACTTCCTTCTAATACAGAAGCACCATCAATTAGAGGGGGCTGGGGCAGAGCCATTGCTAGTCTCTTGTGACGCCTCAATGACGTCTGCCTTGGACTTTACATGATCTTGGTATGTGATCCAAGAGAAATAAAGAAGAGTAGGGTGCATTCTGGGAAAACAAATTAAATTTGTAATGAGACCCCTGTTTGTCCCCCCGTTTGTCTGTGCCATCTTTGTCACATTCTTTCATTGTCCTTCTACCTTTTGACGATGACCGCCTCCGTGTCCAGCTCTGCTTCTTCTCTTGCCTCTTCTTGTTTTTCTGTCTTCTTTCTTCCACTTCCCCTAGTGACTACTTTGTTCTGTCTTCTTCCACTTCTCTGTGAACCTGGCTTTCCGATGCACTTCCATAAAATCGGAGAAACGGGGAAGCGGCTCTGCCATTTTGAGGAAGTCCAGCGGGGGGGGGGCATATAGGAATTTCCCTTTAATAATTACTGTTTTAATTATTTGATTCTTTCCGTTTATGGACAGGGAAGAAAATGCACGCACATAACATTCACAAACCCTACAGCTTTTGTGAGTATCTGGGGGGTTTAGTCTCATTACCTTATTATGTACAGTAGTTGGATCCCATGGGTTTTCCAAGATCATAGGCAGCTTCCACTAATTGAAACCTGAAGCAGCTTGGACTCGCAATCAGATGCTTCGCCTGTCACTACCTGCATAATTTGAAGAAGATAAAGCAACACCGGAGCCTTATTAGTGGACAGAAAGAACTCCAAATATCAGGATTTTCCATAAGCCGATTGATTTAATAATACAAGTTATTTTTACGTTGTGTTTAATATTCATGCCATGCTGTGCATGATGAAAACATAATACCGCCTTCATAATGTTTTCCATGCCTTCATGCTTATCTGTTGCATGAGAAGACTTTAATTAAATATTTAACTAAGGACAGGTGTATGAAAAATGGCCCAAACCACATGATTACCATTAAAAATGGAAGGATAGCCAACTCCGACCCTCTCCAGTTGATACATTCCATACGATCTCAAACATGGAAAAAGGTAAGACCAGCTTTTAAATAAATAAAAATACCTGTATAGGTAACATACAATAATATATATATATATTGTATAGGTGGAAATATTAACCAGCAATAATGGCTGAAGGATGGTCAAAAGGAGCGTCATTATTTCCTTTCATTAACCCCTTAATGACAAAGGCTCAAAATGCATTGTTTTCAATGAGGTTAGGGACCGCACATTGTCCTTAAGGGGTTAAATGGGTTCTGTTGCATTATTTGGTGTAAGAATAACAGTTTATGGATTTATATCATGTATTGAACTGTAAAATGCAGAATTTGGGAAAAGTGACTGAATCATTGTAAACCCCCCAAAAATGTACCCATCCTATCCGTGTAGATATCAGACAATGCACCTTTGATACTCTTGTATTCAGCAATTGAATGCTTTGTCTGTTATTTCTCTCACGGTATAATAATCAGCGGATTCCCGGGTCTTCCTGCTTTATTTTCCTCCAGGGAATGCGAGTTACCGAGACGTTCGATGTGGCCGGTGTGGATTAGCGAAGGCGTTGAACTGAATATGGAGTAATTAAAGGCATGGTTGTTAAAAAAGAAAAAATAATAATAAATATTGGAACCTATGGATTTTCCAGTGAGACCTATCCATCTGATGCTAATTTTGCCGTGTTTTGCCACATATTTTACCTTACCCAAGGCTACTAAAATAATGCTCTATTTTTAAAAGTAATTACTTCCAAAACAATTACATTAACTTTAAAACAATAGGCACATTTTATTAGGTAAAGATTCTTGCAAGCCTACAATCAAGAGAGAATGGGGTGTTGGGAACAATAAGGTTGAGTAAGGATCGAGTAGGGGGGTATTTTGTTATGAGGTGTGGAAGTGTATAGGGGGGACGTATTATGGAGGGCATTATATGTTTATAGGGAAACAGTGGAGGGCTTCACAGAGTGGGGGGGCAGAAGAAAAGCGTTGTACAAAGAAGGATATGCCTAGCTTGCACAGAAGTGAAGGCGCAAGATGATAAGGGGATGGACCAGGGTTTTGTGGCTTCATCTTGGGTGAGGAATGGGTGGATGCGAGAGATGCTTGAGGTAGCGTCAATGTCTGTTCCCCTTCTTACCCCCCAAAATTACGACATACACAGGGATAATTATTAACATTGTTCTTTATTAAAGTCAACTATGGATACAATGTTGGCCACAGTGCAGTCCGCTTTCGCCTTTTAACACATGATTAAACATGACATCATGTGACAATGCACGCAACATACCACATGATTAAACATGACATCATGAGACAATGCACACAACATACCACATGACCCACATTTGGAACACATGCAAACCTCGTAATAACTATGAAATGTTAACTATAAACCCGAACATTTGGGAAAGATTACATAGGTGGCCAAGCCATGGACACAGCAAGGGGGAGAGAGATGGAAAATGCAAATGGAATGAGATCAGGGGTTGTTGGGTGAGAGGAAGAAAAACAAAAATTGGCGCGTTTCTTCATTTGTAGTGAAAAAAGAAGTTAGTGTGGATAAGTAGGGGGGGGTGATGGGGGTTGCAGAGAAGATTGGTTCCATCTAAGTTTTGAAGATCTTGGGCAGTGAGAGAAGCTTCTGGTAAGGGTGTAGAGGGGTAGAGAGAGGCGACTGTTGGAAGAAAGGGAATAAAGAAGAAGTGAGAGAGAAAGCAGAGACAGAGAGGAGCGTAAATTTGTAGTGAATAAAGTCTTCACTAGAGTTAGAGTTTGCTGAAGTTGCATTGAACCGCATGGCAGCACTTCTGGCGTGAGTGGGTGTTTTTAGTATGCCATGGTTGTCAGGCGTAGCGTAGGATAACAGGGGCAATGCGATCGAGAGACGAGAAAAGTGTTATTATAACTCATAACATTTAGTTTTTAGTTATTACCGGAAGAATAAATCATTTCAGATAACCAACTCATTGAAAAAAACATATTCCAGGGCGATAATACGTCATCATTATGGTACACCATTAAACCATGCCTTCCTCGGGGCTTCTTAAACATACAGTATAGCGACTTATATCACTACAATAAAAATCCTTAGCGAAAAAATCATGGCGTCAGCAGAATGCTCTTCAGCACATTTAATTCTTTACAAATTCTGCACATCAAAGCTTAATAACTTAATAACGTTCTTTCCGGTGCCTTTGCTGCCGCGCACGCATTTAGCAGAAGATGATGAATGAAGCATTATGCCTGTATATCAGAGAAGTTATATTTCATTCAAATTAAATCCTCTTGTGATGTGTTTTCAGCGTTAGGTGTGAAATGATTTATGAAAAGCTCTTAAAAAATTGTGCGTTACCTATCACCGGATCTTTTTAAAAAAAAAAAAAATGTAGCTGTATGTTTTTGGAACACGGGTACAGAACACGGGATAGATTATTTTCAAGCGGTCCATTATTTTCAAGGGATCCATGTATAAAGTGGATATAGAGGCAAAAGGTGATAATTGTTAGCCTTATTTGTATGCGCCTACCCAGAATCCCTTGTGGTTGTGGCAGTACCATGAGATTTCTGAGGGAAAAACAAGCCTTCTGGCTTCTCTGGTGTCTGTTTAATAATACTTCTATAATTTTGTAATTATAGAAAATCCAGATGCAAATGGGTCTAAATTCCAAATTCTTAGAAATGCCCCTATTTGTTCTCCTTAGTGGTCTCGCAGAGGGGCATTTCACTTGACAGAGATCTCATTTAGCGGGTAATATTAAAGATGGACACGGTGATCGGAAGTGAGCATTGCTCTAGTTTTTAGTCTACATGAAATGTAATCTTCAGAGAGGGAGAACAAATTACCAGCCTTTTATGATCACATATTCCTGCCGGCCACTGACATCATAATAAAAAACAAACAAAAAAAATAATAAAATAAAAAATAAATCTCGTCTTTGTGCCATTAGGCTACATCTTGCTCCACACAATAAAAACAGCTCGTGGCATTGACTCCAACCCTCGGAGAGCTCTTTTTCCACATGTTTGGGGGGGTTTTTTGCGTAACGTCTGATTTGTGTATAATTTCCCTTTAAGCTCGCTGCACCGATTCTGCATTAGTAAGTCAGGTTTGGGCATCGCAAGCTTTTATACCATGAATACTTCACATGTCCCTAGGGCCTAGCACTCTTTTGAAGCAGGGGATTGTGGCCTCCGTCTTCCCGCACAAAGGATGCATTAGCTGATGGTACGAACGCAAGCAAAAACTCGGGTTTCAGATTGAATATCAGCCGCGGGGAGGAAAAAAAAAAAAACCAAAACATTATCCCAACTAAAACTCCTAGCAAAAATTAAAAATGGCCTGTGATTTAGCTGCTAATATGAGATCTTTAGTTTAAGTCGATAGCTTTCATTGTGGCGACGTAGAAAAAGATGTCGCATCACGCAAGCTTTCAAGGCCTCAGAGGTCTCTTCTTCAGATGGAAAGTGTTTGCCTAGAAGGAATAACTTGCTTAGAATTATGATTGGATTTTGCTGGTAGTTTTCTGCATTGAATTAACCCATTGATTATTCCACTGCACTTTAGTAATAGCGTTCTTAGCGCTATTATAATAAAGGGGGAGTGAAAATGAATAAGTCATGTCGTACAAAACTAAGACACATTGATACATACCGGTACAGAAGGGACGAGGACCCTGCTCTTGTGAGCTTACAATCTATTACGCAGGCCGAACATACGATTACCGTAAAGGTGTTATAATACGCTTACAGGGGGATTTATTCACTAACATGGGAGTTTGCAGGAAAATTGCCGTTTCGTATCACTTCTTTTAAATGACCCTGTGTATTGCACCGTACAATCACTGAGGTTTATTCTACTATCTGAGTATTTGAGCTATACATTATGCAGAGCCAGCTCAGCTTTTTTTAACCCCTTAATGACAAGACTGTTTATTACTCGTAGTATATTGCGGGACAATGGCTCTATTAACATTTTTTCATTGTTGCTGTTTAGCTGTGATTTTCTTCTTAGGACAAACAGGGCCTTCTTTAGATACCATTATTTTTATCATATCATGTAATTTACTATATTTATTTGGGAGGTAAAAGGCCACCTTTGTGAGATGTGTATTTTTGGGCATTTGGACATCTGGTCAGTGTGTTCCTACGTCCCATATTTGGGACATCTTTGAAGCCGACCAGTTCAATTTACCCCATCAAATCATCATTTTTTTTAAAACTATGAACCCCGTGGGCATTTAAATTGCCAATATTTAACTATTTTCATGCGACACGTTTTGTGAAGAGATAGCGCTAATTGTAGGACATAAAACACTTTTTTTGTATATGTTTGTGTTGTGACAGTGGGGGATTATTTTTTTACGTTACCATTTTTTTTAAAAAAAACATTTTTTTACTTTTTTATTTTACTAATGACTTTGTGATTAGCGAGCTGCATGGTTGAATGCAGGACCTGGGTAGACCCTCTGTGAACTCTGTGACATTTGACAGTTGGCGCCGCCATCTTGTGAGTGGCAGCAATGCCATTCACTGATGGCGCTTGTGGGTGCTCTTCAGGGCAATCGAGGTAGGGGGTTGTGTTACTGACATGCCTCGGTATCGAGGCATGTCAGCAACACCCATCATGCTTAGGCGACGCAGGTATTTAACAGCAGCCCCTACATGTAGGGGCTTTGTCACCAATGCATTGCATGATGACCCCGTACATGTATGGGCTTTATAATATCCCTTACGAAAAAATTACTGCAGTTTTTCTGAAGTAATACTGCAGTTTTTTGGACATGAAAAAAACTGCAATACTGCACTTTTACTGCCGTATTACTGCACATTTACTGCAGTTTTACTGCATTTGTACTTCACTGTACTGCAGTTATTTTTGTACGGAAGTAGAAATGCGTCTTCATATTTCAGTTTCAGTTCTACTGCAGTAAAAGTGCAGTATTGCAGTTTGTTTCATGTCCAAAAAACTGCAGTATTACTTCAGAAAAACTGCAGTAATTTTTTCGTAAGGGAAGAAAGTGCAGTTTGCTGAAACCACAACCGCCCTGTATCGATAACGAAGGGAGGTAATAATTAAGACCGAGCCATTCTATTGTTCCCCACAGGCAGTATGAGAAGGAGTCGGGGGTTTAGTAGATCGGGGATCAGATAACAGAGCGAGAACAAATGGCTACAACTTTTTAAAAAAGAAAACTTATTTCTGTTCTGATACTTTTACTAATAATGATAAAACCCTTTAAAATTCTCCTTATATCTTGAAAATATATTTGAATGTTCCTTATAAGAACGTTACAAATCTAGTGCTATAAAAATTTGAAGGGTTAAAATGTGGCTTTTTTTTTTAACATAATTCATATATTTGTTTAAAGTTTATGAATTTTGTATTCTACAATAAATCAGCGAAAAAGCTCAAAGAGATTATTCCAGTAATATCCCCGCTGCCCTACATCACATTACAAAAAAAAAAAGGTTAAAGATATATTTAGCTTCTGATAAAAGAACACAAGATGGATTTAGTCGCATTTGGGATAACATGTATGAGCGCCGCTGATCCTTTTATCTCTTTATGTACATGCATTATTTAAATGCTACACCGAAAGTAAGGGAAACGGGGAAAAAAACGGTAGCGTAACGTTTCAGTTCTATATATTAATAATGAGATATTGCTGAATACTGATGCGTAGAATAATATTCTGGGTTCTCTGGGAGTTCTTCTCACTCCCGTCTAAACCAAATCTGTTCAGCAAAGATGAAATAACTGTCATGGATAATTCTTTTTATTTCTTAGATACAGAGTACACAAAGTAGTGGAGATTATATATATATATATATATATATATATACCGTATTTATCGGCGTATAACACGCACTGGTGTATAACACGCACCCCCATTTTTGAACAAAAAAACTGAACAAAAAAAACTCCATCAGAATCACTGCTATCTGGGAAACCACACACACACACAGTAAGACACACACAGTAAGACACACACACACTCAGACACACACACACTCAGACACACACACCCTAACCCCCCTTCTCAGGATCTCCCCTCTCTCTCCCTAACCCCACCCCGGTCACTTACCTTCAACTCAGTGAGCAGTGAGCGCCGGCACCCGAGACAAACGCCTCACGCTTCCAACACAAGAGTTGAAGCGCTGAGGCAGGCGGCGGCGGAGGCAGGCGGCGGAGGCTGGAGGCTGGCGGCAGGCGGCGGAGGCTGGAGGCAGGCCGCGGAGGCTGGCGGCAGGCCGCGGAGGCTGGCGGCAGGCGGCAGGCGGCAGGCGGCGGAGGCTGGCGGCAGGCGGCGGAGGCTGGCGGCAGGCGGCGGCTGAGGCTGAGGCAGGCGGCCGCGGCTGAGGCAGGCGGCGGCGGCCGCCAGCAGAGGAGTCCTGGATTTCTGTCAGTCAGGGGGGCCCGAGAGTTGCCGAGCGGTCGTCTTCAGCAACCGCTCGGCACCCCTTGGGCCCCCCCTGACTGGCAGAACTCCAGGGCCCGGTCGCAGTTGCGACCCCGGTAGTTCCGCCACTGGCTCTAGGATTTATCGGCGTATAACACGCAGGTAGGATTTCAGCTTCAAATTTTAGTTAAAAAAGTGCGTGTTATACGCCGATAAATACGGTATATATATACACTGTATTGCCTCGATTATAGGCCACACCCTAAAAGTTAGGTGCTTTTTTTAAAGAAAAAAATAGATTTTTTGAAAAAATACACATTAGTGGAATAGTAAAACAGTATTCCAACTAACACACTGTATTTGTCTAAAGGCTGTCCTGTACAGCGGGCGATAACTTTCAAGGGATCCATGTATAAAGTGGGTATAGAGGCAAAAGGTGATAATTGTTGACCTTATTTGAATGCGCCTGATGTATATGGGGGGGGGTCTTCATTTACAGTTAAGTAATATGTTGGCATTTACTACATAATTATGTCCTCATTGCAATAAGTCTAATTTTTGGGGGGGCAGTTTGACATTTTAAGTGCTGCCCTAGATGGCTGGCCTTCTGTCCCTCAGGCAGTGGGGATCATGGGCCAGTTGGAGAGGTCCTCCGATGTCCTCTGTTGTCCCTTGACTGGCCCAGGGAGCTGTACAGACCCCTAGTGCAGCTTTCACATGGCCACCTTGCGACGCTCTGAAGAGGTGTCTCTTTCTGTAAGGTGGGTGGATGGCCAAACCCTGGCCCTGCCAATATGAAATGTTAGGGGGTATGCCATGGCTAATATATTGCAGATCGAGTGAGTGAGTGGCTCCTTGCGTTGGCCCGGTGCGTGCCAAATGACCTGCCCGAGCGCAAACCAGCTTAAATTATCGGAACATTGCCTTCTGGTTGGACGTGTAAAAATAAACTTCTTTCTATAATAATGGGGATGATTAAATCTGAACTCAATAATAGCTTATTTCTGTTGATAAAGCAATTTCTTCTACCGATGTATTTTTGTTCCGCGCATGCAAACGATTTCATTTACAAAATACTCTCTGCCTTGTTTTGGTAATTCTGTAAAATATCAGTACAATCTGATTAATTAAAAGCCGAATACAAATGTATTTTACGTAAAGTATTATATTTTATCGTTTTTATATATAGCGTTTTATATAAGGAATCCATCCTGGTTGCACCTCACCTTGATACATTTTACACAAGGCGTATGTGGGGTTTATGCGCGGCAATTCACGTACCGAAGGCTGGATTTAAATAGCTGAGACGTTTTGCCGTTATCTATCATAAACGTCCAATTTTGCATGGCTTGAAAATATCAACGAGTATCTCATGCTGCGATCCGGCTTTCAAGTCTTTCGTCTTTCTAAGTGCTAATTGCGAGGTTATTAATATACTAAGAGTACATGAAACAGAATAAATATAGTTTATTCTCTTCTAAAGGAAATCAATCGCTTCTCCCAAAAGAACTAAATGTATCCCAATCCTTATTTTGACTCACAATTTATAAACTTGAAATCCAATGATATTTGAGAAATAGAAGACAAAATAAGATTGTATATATATATATATATATATATATATATATATAATCTCTTCGAGGAGGACCCAGAGTCTCGGGGTGATATGTTGGTTTTCCCGGGTCTCCGGGTCACTTCTCTCTTTCTGCAGATAGGGGGCATTTAGCCACACCCCCTCATGAAGCCACACCCCCAGAAGAGACAGAGCTCCGGGTAGCCTGTGCTGGGAAGATTCCTGTAGAGCAAGGAATTAGATAACCTACGACTCATTTCATAAAAGACGCTACAGGTTTACATTGATACAAAGTCATAGCAAAAAGGAAAGGGTTAAGGCGTATGTGTGACGCTGCAGGACACTTTTGCCATAGACTTACATATACCGAACACAGGATTAATTATTTGACCTTCATACATATCTGACAAAACCGTGATAGGAAATAACCTATTGATTCTCCTCCTCAAGGGAGATTAAAAATCACAAAGCATCATGTATAAAATGTCAATTTAAACAAAATTGACAGGTGTAAACACTGCACAGAACACAGAATCTGACAGCGGATCAGACCCAGACGGCACATTTTATACATTTCCCTCACTGTATTAGTCTTTACTGCTTCTGCTTGGAGGCTCTTCCGCTTACCTACTACTCTCTCTCTGTAAAGTAAAACTGTTTCACTCAGCATGTCAAAGCAGGATGAAAAAACAAGATTAACCAATTGAGGAGAGACACCCTTTAGAACCCTTCATCTGAGTCAGGTTGAGCTCTTGGGTTTGAGTGTTCAGGCCTTACAACCAGAGGCAATAGAGTACAAGGATGTTGTCCTGCAAGGTGGTAAGGGGGTTATACCCTTTATTGGTGTGTTGTGTAATCTGGGGTGGAATATCCGGCAGTGCAGGGTGGGCCTGCTCTCCATCCCACTTTCAATAAAGAGTCCAGGCCGGGTTTTCCATCATGCCAAGCCCTGAGCGGTTGCAGGTAATTAGACTCACCTAATGCCTGTATACCTAGGGCTTTATAGCTAACTAGGTGACTGGGCTCTGGGCCTATCACAGACTGCATCAGCAGAGAGGCTGATACTGAGGGGTACGGAATTCTTTGGGATCCTGGGGATGGGAGAAAAGCTGCCGGCTGTAGAGTAGGAGCTCAGAGATCCTGGAGTTTGGTTTCATGGCTCCTCAAAAGACTGATGCGGAGACCAAGATCCCAGACAGACCCACGCCAGCAGAAGCAGGTTTGTCATGGAGTTTACATGCTTCTATCACTTCTTCGTTCTCTTCCCAAGATGTACATATTGAGTTTGCTTAGTCTTTCCTGAGTTTTGTCCTGGAAGCCATTCCCCATTGTAGCTGTCCTCTTCTTAACTCTCTTCAATATGTCCATATGCTTCTGGAGATGGGGTCTCCAGAACTGTCCCCAATACTCTACCGATCTCTGGCCAGACCTCATCTAAAGTGTCTGGACCTCCTCCCTCCTCTTTCTAATAATGACCGGATTCTAAATTTATCTTAAATTTAAAAAGTTGGTCAGCTTTACCCTATCAAAGCAAAATAATACCTCTGGCTAAGTAATGGCACCTACAATATGTGATAGCAAACCTTCTGTAGCGTGCTTATGGCCTATAATTCTTCTCCACTTCATTTAGAATTAATGAGGCCTGTATGTGGTTTCCATACTTTGCCTGGGGTCTCGGGACCTCAATGTCTAACTTTGTTGACCAGATATTAAATGGAAAGCTATAACATAGAGGCCATGTATTGAAGTTGGCGTGTACTTATTATTCGGTTGACCATTCTAGAAAATAGGGTAGGACGGTGTCTCGCTCTTGATGAAGACCTTAGGTCCAAACGTTGGGGATCTTCTCCACATTCTCCACTCTGCTGCTGCGTATTTAAGGATTGTATGCTTTTTTTAGCACTGGTTTTCTATTTCTGCATGTATTTGATTTTTTCTTTGTACCTCTGGCTTACAGTGTCTCTGAAACGTGGTCACAACCCCGGACGCTAATCTCCAGGCAATCTCATTATCCCGTAGGGCGAAAAACCTGCATTGTATATATCGCGGCACGATGACCTATGTTTGCGAAAACAAAGCAGCTAAAAGAAAGACCTATTCAACCATACATTTTAATATGAATTCCTTAGACCTTTTCCCCAGTGCAAAAATAAAACAAATAAAAAAAAAAAAAGTTCTCTTATTTGCCATATAGACTCTGGGAGAACACATTATTCTTCCAGTGCTTTTGCCAATTATGTAGAAAGAGACATTTCATCGTGCATGGCATAACATGCTGGGTCAACCGCTGATTTATTGCGCAATTACCTGTATGTAAGCTTTTACACTCTAACAGAAAATAGTTACAGATTGATCTGGACCCCTGTTATTTAGACCCGACTGTATAAGTAAAAGCAACAATATGTATGCCGGGGGGGGGGTAGGGGTGATTTATAGTAACCTTTTAAAATGGACAAATAGGTTTCCGTATATTGCATGCAAACCCTGTGCTCGGCAATAAGCGACTCTTTCTATACGCCATGTAAAGTTTATAGATTAACCCCTTAAGGACAATGGGCGGTCCCTAAACCCATTGAAGACAATGCATTTTGAGCACATGTACGGGCTTTGTCATTAAGGGGTTAAAATCATTTATGCATATTTTTTAAAGGCCTACTGTGTGAGTATTCAATGGAAGCAGACATCTTTCTGTATTATTCCTCCCTGATGTTTCCTCTCCGCTGTAGTTAAGTTGCTTATGATTGCTGATTGGTTCAGACAGCCTTTGTAAGGGTTGGGTAATGGCAGGATATATATTGCTTTTATTAGACACCATACATTGGGTTTTTTTAATGTATAGAACGGTAAAATGTTACAGTTCTCAGTTTCTCTCCCACCGCATCTGTTTCCAGGTGAGAAAATTGTGCATTTTACATACGTAATGAATGGTTTAATAAATATATATAATTAGATTCTAATTTTAAAAAAAAAATTAGATTGAAAAAACATAGACATATAAATAAAGTAAAAAAAAAATCCAATAGTAAACAATGGGAGTAAATGCATTATAAACAAAGGCCTTAAAAGACACCTGGTGTGACTTATTTAATAGTTCGGATCTGTACCAGCACCTAGTTGTTTTCCATTAGGTTATAAAATACCCTTGAAGTGTAATCTTTTACGTCATTTCCTGTACATGTCGTTTAGTCATTAATGGGGGACGAGATTAGGAGCCCCCTGAATAAAGAATGCGTTCTTCAGATCTGAAGATCAGATCTGATTAGGGAGAAGCTGCAGCTCCAGAGCAGTAGATCCACGCATTCTCAGTGGTCTGGCCAAAACCAGAGATTTCCTAGTAACCCTAATATATTGTTTCACAACCATTATTTTCTTCACCGGGGGCACAAATACGCAACAATTCTATTCCGTAGAGTTAAACGATAATAACCATTTTGGAAATCCAAGTGCTTTAGAACAATTTAACTTTTTTTTTTACAATACAGGGGAAAATAATTCCAAATCTCGTTTTGAGTCCAATATGTCTAAAGTCACTCTTGACACGCATGTCAGATGGAGCCCCATCACAGATAGTTTGATGCGGTACTTTTGCGGATTAGGAAGCTAGCATTTTAGACAGCTATAGCTCGCTAATGACGGTAGATTTCGGATATGTCAAAATACAGGCGATGTATCGCATGATGGCTTATCAGACATTTTTTTTTTTTTGGAGAGGTAGCAGCCTAGTACATTCGAGTTTAGAAGACGCCGTGATTACGAGACAGAAGCATAGGGCTATATCCCCGAGGTAATGGTGTAGAGAGGCACTGGTGCCGAACCAAGTCAAATGAATGCATTTTGCCATTTTCTAAACCGTTTTTTTTCCCAGATGGGCCCTCGAGGATACTTTTAAAACGGATAAAGTAAAAATAAATTTAGCGGACTTCAAAGGTCAATGGTAATAGCACAAAAACGTGAAGATCGTTAAACATTAATGTTTTAATTGTTTTTTATCGCAGGCTTATACTGAAATGTCAAACTTAATCTTGGCTTTTTCTGTCCAATCTAATTCTCTCTTAATATTTCCAGATAATGTGTAATTTAATCTTATTATTTCCTAACAAATTAGTCCTTTTTTTAAAAAAAAAAAGAAGCATTCTTACCTTCATCTATTGTGCATTTTTTGTGATGACTTGCGATTCACATTATTAGCAAACCTTGAAGAATGAGAACTAAAAGACAATTTTAAATTACGTGAAAATATCCCTAAATGAGTAGAAAGATTCCTTTAGTTTAATGCATTTTTTTTTCATTTAGTTGAAATGAATGCCTGATGTTTTGTAAGTTTTTCTTGTATCCTGGAGGGCGTCCCACTACTTGAAGCTCAATTGACTGAGCTTTTGGTTATTCCCTTGGTCTCTTCTATTCGCCATTCATGATATTTTGATCACTTTTGGAAATTCTGCCCAGCTGCCATGGGGTCACACCTGACTCCGCTCTCTCACTTGTGAAATAGCTCTCTAATCTGTACTTTCCTCCTACAGGAGACTATTAAATGCTCATTCATTTGCTTGTGATTGACCGCCTGGATTATTGCAACTCCCTACTTACTCCCTACTAACTGTGCTTGGCCCACCACTGAAATGAAATGTAATCTCCTGACCTTCAACTACCTTTAACAGCACTTTTCCCCATAAATCTCTGCTCTTATCTCAAAAACATTTGCCCAAGCTTAATAGACTGTAAAGTCCCAAAGCACAGGGCCCTCTTTTCCCCTCTTTGCCAGTGTGTCCTATAGAATTTGCCAGTGATTCTGCCCCCCTCTAGTCTGTCCTTTTCTCCTGCTGTAAAGACCTTAATCAGTCGTTGGTCTCGTCTTAGATTCAGGAGCCGTATGTCTATCCCATGCATGTTTAATACCCACACTGTATTACCCTCTACCACTTCTGCTGGAAGGCTGATCCATTTATTTACCCCCTCTCTTTAAAGTAAAAACTTTACAAGGTTAACTCCCTATACTCTTGATGGCCATCAAGTCCTGCTAAAGGCAGCTGGTGAAACTAGTAGGAAAGTACCTTAGATGCCAAAACAAGCTATTCTAATTTTCTAATCATTTTTTTCTTAATATAATCTATATTCCAATGATCAAAAGTAACATCTTCTTGCACTCTGCAAGCAATCTGAAGACCCTGTATAAAATAACATTAATGGAAACATATATATAGTTCCTATTAGTACATTCATGCACAGCTCGATGACTTCATTCTTTCGCGGTACAAGGAGCAGTGAACCATGGTAGTTTGTCAATATCAACATTTGTTCAGTGGAAGTCGTGCGTTGCTATAAATATTTTCAGGGCGCATAACCGCTATTTAAATTGATGGAGACAATTCCCTTTGATGTTAAATTAGGAGTTATCTGCCTGATGTCTTCTCTCCTTTTTACATTCTCTACTCTGTTTATTGTAGACGGGGATCCATTGTGTTTGATTGCACTTTCCACTAAAAGCACCATAACAAATGGGATTCTAAAGAAATGTACCAGCTGTCAGAATCCTGCACAGTAACGTCTTATAAAAAGGTTTGCAGCGGCAAACACAAGCGCCTGCCTGAAAGCATCAAAGAAAGACGACAATGCGATGTAATAATTGATAATTGATTCGATCTCCGAGGTGCGCACGTTTCCAGCTGGGGTTTCTTTAGTAAAGTTTAAAAAAGAAAGAGCCCGAAGATTTATATTTTACTTATTTATCTTGAAGTCTTGCAAGTTTTAAAATAACTTACTTTATGGTTGGATTAAGAGCCTAGAACACAAATAAGAATATTGGGCATCCATCAGATGGGTTTCTAACTCTTTGGTGGACCTAGAACCGGACCTAGAACCAGTGGCAGCCAAGGCAAGATTAATTTTGGGGACACGGTGGGGGGGGTGGATTATAGTCCACGAAGATGACTTTATCCTGTTAAAAACCTGGCCTCCCAAGAGTTTACTTCTATGTTCTATGCGGAACTATCCTCTTTGTTCTATGGCTGTCCTGCTGAAACCAGGACCGGTGGGAACCCTAGGCCCAAGAGCTCCCGATTCAAGCATCCCAGGCAGCTGTCTGCAGTGTGTGGTACTAAGCTCAGCCCTAGTCAAATACATTGAAGCTGAAACCCCAAAATAATGCAAACACGGGAAGAGCACAAAGTGCTAAATTTTTAAAAAGAGGTTTTATCTATTTTATATAGCACCATCAGATTCCGCAGCACTGTACAAATGGTAGACAGGATGTAATTACCGTATGTGTTCGATTATAAGACGACCCCCCAAAATCAAAATATTAATTTAGGAAAAAAACAAAAAGCCTTAATATAAGATGACCCTATAGGAAAAAAGTTTTACTAGTAAATATTAATTCATGTAAACTAATTTTCATATTTAATAAAAGCTATGATTGAGAAAAATATATTTTTTTATTTCCTTTTATTTGCCAACCTGCCCCCCCCCAGTTATGCACATCTGCCCCCAGGCTTGCCACTCTGCCCCCAGAAATGCCTTATACCCCCCTATTTGCCACTCTGCCCCATGATGTGCCTTTTAACCCTCTATATGCCACTCTGCCTCCAGAAATGTCTTATACCCTCCTATATGCCACTGTGCCCCATGATATGCTTTTTAACCCCCTATATGCCCCTCTGCCCCATGATTTGCCTTATACCCCTATATGCTACTCTGGCATATAGGGGGTTAAAAGGCATATCATGGGGCTGAGTGGCATATAGGGGGTTAAAATGCATTTCTGGATATATATATATATATATATATACTGCTAACAGCAATCACACTCCTATCAAGCCAAGGCAGCCAGTACATGCTGGAACCTGGGGATGTTAGAAGTGTGATTACAGCCTCCCTATGCCATGCTACCACCATCACCCCCTTTACACATCCATGCTATCACACACACACTCATTCACAAACATTTAAATACTCATGCATTCCATTAATCACACACACGCTCAAACCCTCCACCCCCCCACCCCCTTACCTGAACTGGAGATCTCCCACTCGCAGACTTCTGCAGGGGCCCGGCTGTGCGAGCAATTTCTCTGGCCCCGCCCCCAGAGGAAGGAGGGGGGAGGTAGATTATGTGAGGACTGTGCTACCTTCCTGACCCCAGCAGAATGAGTTCTGATTAGAAGACGACCTCGATTATAAGACGAGGGGTATTTTTCAGAGCATTTGCTCTGGAAAAAACCTCGTCTTATAATCGAGCAAATACGGTATATATATCTATCTATATGATACATAGATAGATATCTATAATCCTAACAAGATGACAAACAGAAACTTGTGAGGAGGGCCCTGCTCAAATGAGCTTACAATCTAGAAGTTTTATTATATATATTAGATTTGTTTTCTAATGAACGTTGAATGTTTTGTGCCGCCATACGAATCCCACGCCAACGAAACAATAAATTGGCCAAACCACATACATTTTGTTAAGTTTGTTTCATTCTTTTGCCTGTTATCAATGAGTCATTTGTCCCTCTGACGCATGTTCTGGTTCTGGGCCAGTTGGCATTGTAATTACAAGAGGTTACTTTTTGCGGGGTGAGGCAGGCTTAAACGAGCTGTGATTAGCATTTTTGTCAGCTTCCCCCCCAAAAAAAACTATTGGTTAGGGTTTAAAGTGAGTACACAAGCATTCAGAGTCCAATAAATCTAACAGGTGCTGCTTATTAAGTATTAGCAAATGTAAACTCCCCGGGAACCAATCCAAGGACAGAGTGCAAGAGGTTACATACAGCAAAAGGAAAAAAGGCTATAAATAACCATTGCAATACCTCTCTAAAACTAAACTTTTAATAACATAAAAAATCTGAGGTTGTGACCTCCACACAGGAGCCTCATTAATTATATGTCCAGAGAAGGTTTTAATACCTTAATGACAAAGGCTGTACATGTACTGGCTCAAAATGCATTGTTTTCAATGCCTTTAGGGACCGCCCATTGTCCTTAAGGGACTCTCAAGCAAAGCAGTCCCTCTGATTCAGCTCCTTGGTAGGCAACTTGGCTAGCAGCAAACCGGAAATCTGAATTGTTTTGCTCTTAATGCTTTTTAGGTTGCTGGCTCCTCTACTTTTGTATTTTTTGTTATTGTGTATGTTCAATTATGATTCTATTTTTCATGCTTACTGTGCCCTCACAATTTATATGTTCTTTTATGGACGGCATTTCTTTTAATACCATTTTACATGTATAGTGTAATATTACATCACTGTGTCCTCATTAAGTAATTTAAACCCACAACCTTCCTTCCAAAGGTGTTCTCGCATAAAAAACACTTTTTGGACAATTTTTTTTCCAGCTTCTATGGCAACAGGCTATCATGATCTGCTTTTGTGTCACATGACAATAAGACATTCCCAAAGTTATAAATGACGCAAAATCAGACATGATTAATTATTTTGGGAGAAGGGTATAAATATTCATAGGAGTTATGTTTCTAATGCTCTATTTAGTCACAAAAGTGTTAGATTCAGCATAGTAGGTGGAACAACAGCTTTAACAGGTCAGTTTATGTTCTTGAATATCCTTTGAAGAATATATATATATATATATAGATATATAATACTTTGCTCCATAAAACTAATAGAAAATTAGTTTCTACAAATCTGCCAGGGCAGTTTCATTTGCAGTCGGGAAATGTCGATGTACTGTAAGTTTAAATTTATATCAAAAAATCCATGGGCAAAAATAAATTGAACTGTACATCAAAAAAATGCTGTTGGACAAACAAAACGTCAAATGCTTTGACAGTGAATATATTATCCGCATCCATCCACTATTGATAGCCTTTCAAAGCTGTCAGTGTACATCATTAATAACCCATGGAAAGGCAACATTTTTTAATGTTATAACATCCACTTTTTCATTCTGGCCCCAGTAAAATAGATTTTTTTTTCTTTTTTTCACTATATTTTTTTTTTTGTGTGTTGTGTAACTGTTCAACAGCCAGAAGTAATTATATTCATGTAAAACCAACGGTTTAGATATTAGGAAGCACCGTAGTTATTTCAGGAAAAACGCGAAGACTCGATGGGCTGTAATTTGCCCTCAAATTCTACTTTTCATCATCTATGACTTTAATGTGTATATATAATATATATAATATATATAATATATATAGATATGATTGATTGTATTTTGTTTGTATGAGGTGTAGGGCCTGTAGGCCTCAAGGTTGTTGGGGGAATAAGGATCAGTGAAATGGGACCAGTGAGGGCCTGGGTTGGGGATGTAAATCGTTACTGTTACTTTAAGGCCGGCAGACGATAAACGGCATGCATGCAGTGGCTTACTATATATATATATATATATCTCTGTATGGACGCTGTACACCTGGTTCCATGTGTGATTACGTGTACCTAACATGGGTCCACACACGCTAAAGGACTGTAATGGTAGCACCAGTCATGATATCTGGAGTTCGTAATAGGCACCGGCATTTGCCTAGTGGGCACAGAGCCGGCCTTAAGTGTTCTGGCGTCCTGTGCGAACTACTCCTCTGGCGCCCCCCCATCCCAAAAAAAAGAAAGGAAAAAAATCTCCCCCCTCTGCGCCTTCTCACTACCTCCCCCTCTGTCCCTTCTCACTGCCTCCCCCCCTGCCCCTTATCACTATCTACCCCCCCTGCTCCTTATCACTATCTACCCCCTATCCTTACTTACCTTGTTGCCGGAGTCCTGCGGTGGGAGCGGGAGGCGTCCATCTTCCCACTCTGCCGGGATGCGCACTTCACAGCTGAGCGCCAGAATAAATCCGGCGCTCAGCATGAAACGCCGGCACCGCGACGGAGTCACGGAGAGTGAGGGGCACCGAGCGGTTGCTGTAAATTTCACGAGCAACCACTCGCCGCCCCTGTCCGGAACTTAAATGAAAACACCGGGTTTTTTTTTTGTTTAACTTTATTTAACATCCTCCATGTTAAATAAAGTTAAAAAAAACTTTATTTAACATGGAGGATGTTAAATAAAGTTACAAAAAAAACAATGTTTTAATTTAAGTCCCGGACAGTGCCCCTGTTGCTATGGCGCCCTGTGTGGCCGCACAGGTCGCACACCCCTAAGGCCGGCCCTGAGTGGGCATGATGGCCAGTCGGAAACCTTGTGCAATTGAAGAAATGTAGTAGCTATCGAGTGCCACAAGATTGTCTTCTAAATCAGACCATGACATGCTTTATGGACACCTTCCAACGTTTCAGAAGACCTAAAGGGCACCTGTTCTAGGAGGTTTGGTCAGACGTGTGGTGGGAGAGAACCTCTACCAAGACCTATGACTTTGTCGAGAGGACAAACCCTCTGTAGTCCCACCTGACCACATGATAAATCTAGATTCACATTCACATCTCCATGGTCTGACAGAGGTATACAAAGTACTTTAATTTGCCTCTGGTGGGGCTTTCTGGGGCATTAAATTGTTCATTTAAGTCCACTGTGGTAGACCTAGCTATTATTTCTTTGTTTTAAAATTCTAGAATCTTAATGGGTATCCTCACTTTTTTTTTTCTTTCATTTTAATAGTATTCAGTCTATTAACCAAAAATTAAGGGAAGAAAACCAGTCAAGCATTCAATCTCCGGTAAACATCAGTCTTTATCTGGGTGTTTATTGGGATATTTGAAGAATTAATTTCACGTCAGTCTTTTCACAGCCTTGGAAAATGTGGTTCTAATCATCTGGACTCTCCCATGACATTTTTCATCAGCACTAATGAAGACAGACAGTGACATAATTAATATCATTTAATCTCTCATTCCATCCAATTTTCCGTTTTGGAAGTGGAACCGTAAATAGCAAAGTATCGTCTCTGGATCTGCGCCTCGCCAATAACAGTGAAATTTGCTAATACTGTTTTCTAAACGGAGCAGATTGTTGTCGTATGAAAAGGATAATCTCATACCCGCAATGATATATCGATTAAAGGTGAATAAACTGACCAATAGAATTACATATAGCTGTTATAGCTGTTATCGCTGTATTTTTTTTTGATATATATATATATATTTTTTATAAATAGTTAAATTTTAAATTAAATTGTTGTCAGATATTTGTAATAGCTCTACAGAGAACCTGCGCGTCTCTATGCAATACAGCAGTGCTTGAGATCGTCACTTGAGAGGTCAGAGAAAAAGATGTGGATGGAAAGACCTGGCTATACCCAGCGCCATATTAATCTTCCGCAATCCACTAGGCCTAAGCAATGCCACTGGCTTCCCCACGTATGGTGTCATGCCTCTTCTGAGTGCTGGGCTATGATGTCATATCCTGGTGCTCCATCTGTTAAGGACTTGCCCCATCGGGTAACCTATGGAGGACTGTGCCAGCTTGGCATAATCAATGGATCTCTTTTTAACTGGCCCATTGAGCAATGACGCTACGGGGGAGGGGGGGGACAGATCACCCTGTTATGCGGCAGAGGGGTCTAGGCTGACTACACCACTGGCTATACCTGTCTTTGAAGTCAGAACTGGCTACAAATGGCAAAAGTGATTGTTTTCATCGCTAAATTACATTTTTATAGAACATCAGTAAATTTGGTAGTGTTGTAACAAATGGGAAGTGAAGACTAACAAAAAAATTGACCATATACAAAATGGCTAATGATATAACACAAGACATACCGGTGGAAACAAGGGCTCTGCCCTTGCAAGCTTTATCTATTACGAGTCTGAGGAAAAGGAGTTTGGGGTTTTATTTGAGGGTAAGGAGGGTCTGGAGAAAAAGGCTGAGGAATGCAGGAGAAGAATCAGTAGGGCACACTGGGCGGCTGAACCCTTCCACAAGGGGGCAGCGTTGGGCAGACACCCTGTGGGTACTCCTCCTCTGGATGATGCACAGCTCTCTGTGGACTGGTAATTTTTTTTTTCTCTTCCACTCATGGTCCTAGTCTGTGGGGGAAGCAATAGGGGTCTCTGGTTAGCCCGCCTGGGTTGGGTTGGGGTTTGGACAGGACACCAAAAAATAAGGTGTTGGGCAAGGGCCCGGGCTCTTACCCTTTGGGAATGTGACAATGTTTAAGAAAACAGTTGATGATTGCTGTATTTTCTCTTTATGTCGCAGTGTGTAATAAATATGCTGCGGCCTTTACAATTCAGCTTGTGGCTCCGCCTATTTCTTGACGTTTAAGCTTGAGCCTAACATGAAACTAGGCCTTGATTATCGTGAGGCCGAGTCGGCTAACGTTACCCTGACTACCCCTCTTTTGGGTCCTTGTGCAAGTCTGTAAGGACCCTTGAGATGACCCTGGTATCCTGAGGGAGCGTGCGGCTCGTGGCAACCTCAAATGACTGAAGATTAAATGAGTGCAACAATTTATACAAAGACAAAAGCTTAAGTCTTTACCATGTAAGCTTATGTTCCTTCATAGCGCTCTTTCTATTCACAATCGAAACATTTGTATCAATGAGAATCCCTTTGTTCGCTTTAGAACTCTTGTCAGGAACGACGGAACACAATTCAATAACGTCCGCCTGACAAAATCTCCTTTGCTAAATAGTTTATCATGCTGAGCCGCGCTCTTTCCAATCACTATTGAAGCAGAGACTAAACTAAATTTACCAGCAACCAGAGGCACCTGGCTGCAGAATCATAATTTTCACTTCACGAGCTACATAGACCATTTGTTCTGTTTTATTTTTACTTTTTTTTTTTTTCTTCAGCTGTCGGCTTTTCGGTGTCATTTCACACATAGTTTTGCTTACGAAGTTGCCGCTGCATATAATAATTTACAGAGTGCTGGAACGAGGCAGAAAGTGTCCTCCAACTAAGAAAAATCTGCCTCGCTTTTTTATTCTTTTGTATTCTTTTAGTTAACACCTTTTTTTTTTTTTTTTTTTAGGCCAACATTAAATAAGATATAAAGTAACATAAGCTGTCGGGGCTTCAGTGGTCTCTTCTTCAGATGTTTTACCATTTTAAGTTTGCACAAGAAAAGAAATAGTTTCACAATTTAAACTGATTAGAAGGGACACAGTCCAAACTTTGCACTCTAGCTATCTACCCTAAGGGATATTTGGAGCATAGGTGCAACTAGGGGTAGTTTGTATACATGGTGTATCACTTATGGTATCACGTCTGAAACGTACCTCCACGGCAGGTGCTTCGTTTGCTGCATGTCGGGTGTCCCTCCTTCTTCTCTGCTGGCATCTTTATTTGGCTTCACGGCACTATGCAGAGCTGTTAAATTCGCCACAACCCAATTAATGGCAGCGCTCGCCCAGAGGCTATCCCTACACTAAGGGATTAAGCCCTGAATACTTGCAGACAGGTGTGCTCAGTTGTGTTTTGGGCTTCTCAAGTATCACTAAGCATCTTTATTCCCTGCCAACTCCTGTTACCTGTCCTTACCTGCCTACCTGCCAGTTCCTTCTACCTGCCTACCTGCCAGTTCCTTCTACCTGTCTTCCTGGCTTGTCCCCGTACCCCTTTTGTTTGGATCACTTCTCGACCATGGCTAGGTATTTGGATTATCTCTTACACCTTGGCTGTTTGCCTTGGTTGACCTCTTGACCTGACCATGTCTTTCGGATGATCCCTGTGGTCCTGCTCTCCGGCTGTTCCTCTTCTTCAGCCTGTTTGCTGATATTCAGCCTACTCCTGTGGCTGATGTCCATCATTCCCGCTTCTGCTCACCGGTACGTGCCCTGCGCTCCTGGTCTATATCACCCGGGGACAACAGGTGGTGGCCACTTCAAATTTCACGGTTCTTCTCCCTGAGCTACTGACCAAAGTGGGTCCTGATACATGGTCATGGCACCCAAATCTGGCAACTTTACGGGTTTCATCTGGAGACTCCGGGTTAAGCGCTGATTCTCCGGGTCTGTCATTATGAGAAACTCCAGAGAACTTGATCTGCAAATAGGGAATTTGTCAAGTGGTCCTCAGTGTTGCCTCACCCTTGGTGGAACCTGGGCAAGGCAGGGCAGGAGCAAGGATGTAACTAGGTCAGACTAACACTGACCAGGTGCTAACCTAGGCATGACTCGGGAAAGCGCCCCAGCCGTCCCCTAATTCTGATATTTAAATAGCGTCTAAGCCTTTTAACATAGAGAGGGGCCGCGATAGGAGAAATGACTCTTGTGTTAAAATGATATTAAATGTAAGATTACAGTTGTGATTACTTCTCAAAACTTTTCACACTAGAGATTAAACAATACTATGACAAATCAAAAGGTAGCCATTTTTTCCTGAAACATTTTGGTATAAATTAAGCATTTAAATGCTTATTTTTATAAATTTGATCACCCACTTTAGTTTGATTAATTGTTATAAGAATTGTTAGAATAAAGATTGAAAGGAAAGGGAGGAATTCAAGTTAAAGCTACAGTCTGACTATTAGGTCGTTATTTTAGATCATGCTTTACTGGGAGGGTGGTAGATAAGCGGAACAGCCTCCCAGCAGAAGTGGTAGAGGCTAATACAGTGAGGAAATTTAAGCATCAATGTTTACATTTTGCATATATCATCCACTAAGTGATTAAAAGGCATTCTTAATCACCTATACGATAACCCCAATATGTTTTTCTATTATTGCTATTAAGCATTTCATATTGGCTTCATGTTTTTTTTGTTACTTTAGATTTTTGCGCGTCCCTGCCTGAGTTATTTTCATATAAATAAATATATATAAATATAAAACGTGGATTAGCCCAGTGTTTTGTAGAGAAAGCTTCGCCTCGCTTTGCTGAGATTATCTTAACATTTTGTGCTACACTTTCAAGAATTCAAATGTAATCATCTTTGTCGTAATCTATGTAATCAGATGACCTACACAAATACTACTCTCGTATCTCGGAGCATTCGCTCTTCCTGCAATAATAAGATTATTTCCCCCCCCCCTGTATTTTCACGAGATAAGCAATTTAATTTAAGTGTCGGTTTTAAGACACAAGAAACGATTCTGCCCAACACCGAGCGTCGAATATGAAATCAAGCGCCATAAGGTTAGCCAAACATTTCATTGGAAATGCCGTGCTTTAGTCTACAGATTAATAAATCACAAAGCTTGCAGGGGTCGAGATAAAGCCTTGGTCCTGTGGTCTCTTGACAATGAAAGGTAAAAAAAAAAGGAAATCTACACTCAAATACATAACTGATTTTGACCAAATATTTGTTTTTTACTAAAAATGTCCTTTGAGGAAATGATCCTTCAACATGTTTTTATATTATGGTTTCTCTAAGCAGTTACCTATTCTGGATTCTTTATTGTTTAAAGCTTTGTAACAAATCCTACATTCAGGGCCAGCCCTAGACCAAGTGGCACCCCCAGGTAAGAATATTTACCCGGACCCCCCTCCCTTATTCTTTTACATAGACGGCAATATTCTTAAAGCCTAGAAGGCTCACACTGTACACTAACAAATATCCAGTCTATCACTGTGCACTTATACACCCCAAAACACACACACAAAAACTGTACACTAACACACCCGCGCTCATTCTAACACCGTGCAGTGCACATTCATACACATACACTAACTGTAGCACTATACACATTCTAACACATGCAGTGACACTTCCCTCACATACACAATCACCATACATTGACAGAGCACACTGTACCCTGACATACAGTTTCAGACTTCAATAGAAAATTATATATATTGTGCTTTATGCCCCTATGGTTTTTTAAGTACTCTGTGCAAGGTATCTAGAAGTACAAGTGCCAGTGTTTATGGAATTAAAGTAGTATCTGACTACACTCGTTATGTACAATGTTTAAAATGACTTAAAATCTGATTTGAGAAACTTTGTCACAATGTGAGGGGCAACCGTAGTTGTATTAGTGATATGGAGGTAGTTTTATTAGTGTCACTTCATTATATTTTATAGCCTTCGAAACAATCTTGCGGACTGTACTTTTTATAAATCCCCTTGATTATACTACAAACTGTAAAGTACTAGGTACATCTATTAGCACAATCTACACTATAGATAGAAACGTAACATACAATTTGACGGTAGATCAGAAAGATTCTGCCCATCCAGTCTTCCCATGTATTTTTGCTTATGTAAAACCTGTATCCCTTGGTCTTGTCTTATGCCTATCCGTTCCATGTTAAAATTCATTTACTGTGTTAACATCTTCCACCTCTACTGGGAGGCTGTTCCACTTTTTTTACCACCCTCTCAGTAAAGTAAAATTCCTTTAAATCTCTGATTCAATTTTTATTTGAACTTTTCTCCTTTTTTTAAATAAACTTCCCTATGCTTCGTTAAATCCCTTGAAGTATTTAAATGTTTGTTACATCTCTTCTCTTCTACAAGCCTTCTCAAATGAAATCCCTAAGTCCTAATATTTATCCCGCAAACTATTCATCTTTTTTGTAGCTCTCCTCTGAACCATCTCCAGAATGACAATATATTCTGGAGATGGGGTCCCCAGAGCTGACCGGAGATCAGTAAAGGGCCAGAACCTCCTCCCTCTTCCTGCTATTCATGCCACCAACCATACACCCCAGCACCCTGCCTGCTTTTTTCGACTCTTTATTGCATTGTCTACATATCACCCTCAATATGTTGCCTAATGGTGTTAGAATTAAGAGTAACCAGGACTGTGAAAGTTCTCTTTTAAGAAGAACATGGACATTATTTTAAATTCTATGCGAACAACCCTAACAAAAGTAAAAGTACCGCCTCAACAACTTTTCCTAAATGTACAACAAAATAGTTTCTCTGTAAATTGAACTTTGTTGTTTCCTGTAGCAGGCAGTGAGACAACCCGGAACATGGAATCTATAATGTATTCTCAAAGGCTTTGTTGTTGTCTCTAAAAACATTCAATATATCATTTGCACAAAACCTCTGAGGCGGAAAAAGACAGCGTTGTTTCATGTCGGCATCGGCATCGACAGCGACAGAGCAAAAGTGGCTCATGTCTTCGTAGAACGTATGAACGAAACTTCTTTTTAACTAACAAAGGAAGGGTAGAAGGAAGGCAAGAATGTGGAAGGAAGTGAAGAATGAAGGGAAGAAGAATTGGAGGGAGGAATAACCTGGGAATGGGTTTTGGAATTGGGAGTTGGTTACTGGCCAACTGGTTAATGTTGATTTTCTCAAAACTCACTGCTTTCTGTCGTCAGGATAGATGAAAAGTCAGCTAACTTGGCTATTAATGTCCCGCTCCACTCTCATGGCCAGATCCCCCCATAAATATATAAAGAGAATGGGGCTAACCCCACCCACGACGTCACCGACCCCGTCCACTGACATTGTCAGCCTCGCTTGCCTATGTTGCTAGCACCACCCACTGATAATTTTAGCCACACCCACCGACATTATTGGCCTATCCAAAGAGAGGAGGCTCCGGGGAGCTGGAGCCTTGAAGTTAGCAGGTATAGCAATAGGTTGCAACGTCATGTAAAAAGTCTCAACTCTAACCAGATGCCCGGAAACAAAACCATTAGGGCATTCAACACATCGGGTATAAGAGTAGAAATAGGGCAAAAAGAGTTTTCCATTGTGAACTTTGATAATAAACCTAAGTTGCATGGAGCCAATTGCAGTCTTCGCCCAACTGCCACCAAGGGTAAGGGTTAAAGTAGAAGAAAGTCCTAAAAATATTTTTTTTAAACGATTCAGTCCTTTAATTAAGATGCTGTATATTTTTTTTTTTTTTTTATTCGCTTTGCTCCATATAGCTAGGCCATCTGAAGATCTTGTGACATTGCAAGAAGGCTGTTTATTGCTAAAAAAAAAACGAAAAAAAAAAACTTGATCTTGAGTTGCCAAATAACGAAATAAAATATTAATTAGACACTTTTTTTATTCTTTAAAAAAAAAAAAAAAAAAAAAAAAGTTTTAATAGTGACCCATTTTTGGGAAGAATTAAATGTCCTTGATTTTTCATCTGTAGCAAATATTCTTTTATTTTATTTTTAATTGTCATATAAAAAAAAAATCAGCAAAATAACACCCGTTCTCTGAAAGCACAGCAGCTTGTCATTAACAATCTATTTATATCGCGCATGCAGTCTCTAAAGCCATAGTGTAAGCTCCTGGTATATGATAATTAGAGCTGGTAGCATACCGACTTCATCCCGAGAGTCCAAAAAAACCCTCTAATCATCCCCGTGTTATTATTTCTCGTGGGGAAAGACAGTGAGATACGTTTGGGACTGTTTTGCGGTTTCCAGTTCTTTCTCTGCCTCCTCTGAGCAAATTAATTTCAGGAAAAAAAAGATTGGAAAAAATGGGATTATTAAGTAGGCTTTGTATACCGAGCAACAGAGACAGTAGAGTATAGTTCAGAATGTGGAGCAATCGCCATGGAAACCAAAGGAATGTTAATGGTAACAGCTCCATATTAGACTTTGCAATAAACTTGTATTCCTCCCAAGTGATCCACTTTTTTTATTTTTGTGGAACAGTTACGATTTTCAGGCTCTTTCCCACTTTCCCCATAGTCCCTCCAGTAGGTATCAAGGGCCGGTTTGAGACATCTTCCCATGAATGGTCCAGGGAGCCATAAAATCAGTGGAGCAGCGACCATCTTTACTTTTGCTCTGGAGCTGAGCCCTCCAGGTAAGGCAGGTGTCTGGTTCTGCCCCAACATTCCCCTCCTCGGTCTGGTCCTTATCTGGAGACACGGCTACCTATAGGAACAGTGGCCCTAGGCAGTTGCCCCTAGTGCCCCCCAGGTGGCCCAGGGCATAGAAAATGGACTCCCTTTGTGATATTCCAAGAGCCATCAGCCAGCCATTAAGGGACACATTATAAAGCGGATCAAATTACACGCAGACGGATATTATATATATATATATATATATATATGATATATGATATATATATATATATATATATATATATATATATATAATACGCATATATCACACACACATAAATGCATTTTTTGTAAATTATTAGGAAGCTTTGGGAACCATGTTAATTTTATATTTAATAATATATTATATATACAATTATAACCCGACATGCGCAGATTCGGAGAATTAACCCCTCTTTCACCAGACGTCACACAGTCACACATACCTGGTGCTGGCTGCAGCTGACACAGAGCTCGGTGTGGAGGATGGCTTCTGAACTGTCAATCAGCACAATGCAAAAAGTCCCATTCCAGGACCGTCCTGGACAATCTGGGACGTGTGGTCACCCCAAAAGTGCATTAAAGTGCATATGATGGCCGGAACGTGCCTTTGAAGACACCCCGGAATGGATGTAAGACAGCATTACGGCCCCTTTAATATATTAAATATCTATCATTTGATTTTTATATAGGTCAACCCATAGCCCCCAGAAATGGCAATAATCCCTTTTGACTGTCAGCTGCTGAAGATCCTTCGCAGTTCTGTACAATAAACGAATAAGTTACCTTGAGCAGGAGATTTTATGAAGAGGTTTATTAATGTCTTAAGGCTGCTTCCTGTATTAGGAATAAACATCCTGTTAATCTGTCGGCTCATTTCTTATCTTTGCGAATCACAGCTGCTTTGTTTGTGGTTTTTTTTTTTCTGTTTCAATCAGACATTTTCCTATTACCGATAACTAAAAATGCTGGGGCCCCCCCTTGCAATCAGTGTTGGGGATAAGATGACCTCATTTTATAATTATGATTCAATGATGAGGTATGAACTCAATGGGCGTGGCTTCAGCCAGAGCATGTCAATCAAGCCATGCTTATATATATATATACGTATATGCAATATTGATTACAATGTATCTATTTACATGTTCTTCCCATCACTATTACTTATTAGACTCAAATTACCCTGTTTACCATTTTTATTATTTTTCAATTCAATAAAGATTCTACCTTAAGCCTTCAGCTCACCACAGAAACAGGGAGCTTAAAGCTTTCAATGCCGTTAAGTTGTTGGGGCGGATTTAACATATATTTGTATGTCATATATTTGTATGCCACATAGGCATCCGGTTGCCCTTTGACCTCACAGCCCACTGGCATTATTTCCTACCTATGTACCATGTTGTTGCTGTTTTGAGTTTATTTATTGTTTTATATAGCCCCGTCAGATTCTGTAGCGCTGTACAATGGGTAGACGGGACATAACAATTAGTACGAAACACAACTATCTGATTTACAGAAACGACAGGAAAAGAGGGCCCTCCTCAAGTGAGCTTACAATCTAGAGGGAGTTAGGGGGTTAAAAATGCTGTTAGAGACGGAGCAGCTGTATAAGTATTACAGGAAAGGGGCTAGGAATATGGGAGGAAGGGCCTTAACGTGTAAGGTTGTAGGCGCCCTAAAAAAAGTGGGTCTTGAAAGACCGAAGGCAGGGGAAAAGATGATTGGCCGGGGGAGGGCATTCCAGAGTATAGGGCAGCCCTCGAGAAGTCTTGTAGACGTTAATGAGAAATAAAAATCAGAGGAGAGTAGAAAAAGAGATCACTGGATGAGCGGAGAGACCGGTTTGGAGTGTAGATAGAGATGTAAGTAGGGGACGCACTATAAAGAGTCAGGGTCCGAAATGAATCCTGAAGCTCGCAGGCGACGGGGGAGAGACGTTGGTAAAGCGACGGGAGCGGAAGATAAGTCTGGCAGCAGCGTTCATGGTGGATTGCAGAGGGGCGAGGGGTGCGTACGAGGGAGACCATGTTTAGAATGTAATCCTTTCAGCGTGAACCTCGTGAGTAGTAGATGGCAAGGTGGACCCACAGCCAGTCTTTCATTCACAGGAAACACGTGAATAAGTTCATTCTACACACAGTTGCGTCAGCAACCTCCCGATGGACGTTTCTTTTCTGGTTTCTTTTCTGGTTTTGAATGCCATCAACGCTTTAACTTCCTAAACCAGCTAAATATTCTACAGAGTATCCTCCATGGTATTGAGAATTGAAAAAAAAAAAATCATAACTATTATCTTTTAACATTGGAAATACCATTCTTTGTATTTATTTTGCCTCATGTATAGACCAACACTTCCTGTCCCTTTAAGAGTCATTTATTTTTTATTTTATTTTTTTTATTTTGTTAGGGGTTTTTTTTTTTCCTTTACGTCTAACTATAAGCTGTGGGTTTTGAACACGCGAGCTAATGAGAAGGATAACAAACATAGCTTGAAAGGAAAGTCACAATCAAATGAACAGTGAATATAATAGATTTGGTCATATCATCGCTGCATTTTTTTAATAACTCATCAATCTCTTCACCATCGCAGTAGGTAAGAAAGACGATGCAAGGACGGAAAGTCCTTCACTTGATATCAACGCGGTGAAAAATAATCTCAATACCCGTCTTAGAGCGCGATACAGGTCCCCCCCACCCCCCCACCGGCCGCGGCTCTTAATGTAACGAAACATTTTCTAAATTGCTCACTAAATCTGGCCTATACAATTTAAAATATTTCGTTAAATTTACTTTATTTAAGTGCAATTTTAATAAAACGTCCTATTAAGATCTTTTTGAACGTTTGGATAAAAATGGAGTCCTTTAGTTTGATTGCTAACAATTCCGATTGAATAACTGAACCTCATGAATTCTATGGATAAGTAAGATTATTCCTTAAAAAACACTTTTGCTATTTTTATGAGTGCCGAAACGTACAATGGGGGTAAAAAACATGATTTCTGCAATGTTGGTGAATGTTACAATGAACTCCTATAACCGTTACTGAAATAACGACTATATCTACTGGAGACGCTCAGGGGACAAAGTCCCTAATGGCCTTATTTACTAACAAAGGTAGCCATAGCCTACGCAGGAAGGCAATTATTGATGTGAATCATGGTTACGAACTTTAAAGTTCTTAGAACTAATAAAAAGTAATGTTATTATAGAAGGTTCTGGAAGCCCAGAAATATATTTTACTCAATAAAAGAGGTATCCCTTTCTGAAGTCTTAGAGATGTATCTGGACTTGTGTTCTGTAGGTCGCTTTGCCTGTTGATGACGATCCCAGTAGATCCGGTGAAAATGGCTGCTTGGTGCACTGGAACCAATGTTCTTTATATTTTTTATTTGTTTTTCTTTTATGTAATGTAACTTTGGAACACAGTTAACTTCTTATGACTAGTTTAGGAAGAAGATACATATTGGACAAATAGAAGACCTTGTTCACACGGACAGGGGGCACGGGTACCAACAAGATCTTTGCTGGTGGTCATCGGCGATGCTAAGGGCCTTGTATATTCATCTTGCTGGAGGGGTGTAATATTTATTTGGAACTTACAGGGTGGTGCGCTTTGGAACTATAATTGTTAATCATGTCTCACGGTCGTGCTTTGTTTCCTATGTTTTTTCTTTGTTTTTTTTATTTTTTATTTTGGAATTCATTTTTATTTAGGATTGTAGTGTATCTGATCTATGCTTCTATTTCTAGATATCTTGGACTAGCGCGTTTTGTTATAATACCGATTTATTTGACACACTTGTGATTATTATATTGATAATTTGTAAAAAAAAAAAAAAAGAGATTTACCAAAAATAAAAATAAAAAATTGGTAAGATCTAAGAGGCATCTGTGCCTCACTCCTTCCACATCCCCCGGGGGCCTTGTTGGAGACGACAATCATCACCTATCATTATGTTGCAGTTTTGTGTTAGAGTCTTAAAGTAAGTTTATAACAATGATAAGAATCCGTCATCTATTTGCTCCAAGTGATAATCACTGTAGAAACCAATTAAAAGTTTTTAATATATTTAATGCAATGAAATCATGACTTTGGAAAATACCACACTGCATATCATATTTTTTTTTGTTTTTGTTTTGTGGGGGTGTTGTAATAAATTAAATATATAAATTATATATGTATGTGTGTGTGTGTGTATATATCTAATCAACAAGTAAGTATTTTTTTGATTTAGCTCTGATCATCATAATTAACTTAGCTACTCACCAAATAAAAGGAACATTTATTCACTTTATTAGAATTTATTTATTAAAAATCTATTAACTACAATAGATTATGTGCGATGTTTCTCTATGGAAATTATTTCTGTTTAATAATATTTACAGTGTTCAGTTGTACAAGCAGGGTACGGACAATGTCTTCCTCGCAAATGCACTAAAAAAAAGTACTTTTACGAACAAAGATGTTATGGTTTTTTTTTTTGTGTGTATATATATATATATATATATATATATATATGCAAAAATATTTACATCTATTGTAATGGAGGCATTTTTCCTGAAAATATATACATTTTTAGCAATTCAGTCCATGGAAAAACATAAAATTCTCCAAAGATTTAATCCAATGTTGTCAGCGAATTTGTATCAATGTGATTTATTCTCCATCCCGCCATAGCTACCTGACGGTGATGCCTTTTTTGCATGGCTCCACATTCAGAATCCGCGTTCCATCCCACGGGCATACTTGTGCATGAATGACATGACTGAGTGCGTGTCAGAGCGCCTTAGCTTTTGATGTATGGTTTGCAAATTACATATGATAAATATGGGGTAATTCCTTTCATCTTCCCATTAATAAGCAAGTTTCTACATGTCATAGGTAGAAAAAAAGTAATTCGGGAGAAGATGACAAATTAGCAGTCGCTTGACATCACCTTCGGTCTTTGATGAGGAAGTGTGACCGTCTTCCAGAAGTAAAATAATAATAAAAATATATATATAACAACCTGTGCATAAGAATTTGCATCCAAAAAGAGTAAAAAAAATATGAATAAAAATTAAATCTGATTTATTTCATAAATCTGAGTTCTGCTGCAAATGACTATAGTAGCTGGAAACGGACGATTTTTAATGGAATCTCTTCATAGGCGTACAAAGGCCCTTTATCACTCCCATCACTCCTGTGTTCCAATGGCCCTTTATCACTCCCATCACTCCTGTGTTCCAATGGCCCTTTATCACTCCCATCACTCCTGTGTTCCAATGGCCCTTTATCACTCCCATCACTCCTGTGTTCCAATGGCCCTTTATCACTCTCAACACTCCTGTGTTCCAACGGCCCTTTATCACCCCCATCACTCCTGTGTTCCAATGGCACTTTGTATTCGCTGATCCAAGTTTAAGTTTAAAAAGCTAATAGATTGTTTTGAAATTATATTACAGCCAGAAATGTCCCTGTTTACCACAAAAACAGTTCAGTGACTCCAAACTTTTGAGCCCGGACCTCAACCCCATCGAACACCTTTGGGATGAACTGGGACGGAGATCGCGAGCCGGGCGTCTCGTCCAACATCAGTGTCTGACCTCACAAATACTCTACTGGATGAAAGGGCAAAAATTCCCACAGAAGCTCTCCAAACTCTTGTGGAAATCCTTCCCAGAAGAGTGGAAGGTGTTATAGCTGCAAAGGGGAACCAACGTCATATTAATGTCTATGTATTAAGAATGTGATGTCATCAAAGTCCCTGTTGGTGTAATGGTCCGGCGTCCCAATACTTTTGTCCATATAGTGAATCCTTTGTACAGAAGAAAATAGCTGTTCTGGATTTTTTTTAAGAATAAATACAAACTTGGCTGTCAAAACCTCCGCTTCCCCTTATCCATCCCTCATTTCTTCCCTTTTCTCATGAAAACTGACCCTCCTTGACCTCAGCGAGGCTTCCTTGACACATCAATCCCCTTGACGTATTCAGTAAATCCGCATCCCCGCTGCATGATAAAACAGCAGCTCTGTGATTATAATATACGGCTCTTATATATGAGGGAAAAAAAAGGAAAAAAAAGTCCTCCGGCGCGCTGTGACAGTCCGTACGTCTTCGTAACATCACCGATAATGGCAAGAACAGTAATTCCAATGTCAAAATGTACTCCGCCGTTAGTTTGTAACTTATGCAGCTCTAATAAATAACTCGAACTAGCCTCTAGCGTGTACCGAACCTTATTTTGTAAAGCAATAATTTTATTATGGCCAAAAAAAAAAGATTACGGTTATCACCACTTTTACCGAGCTCCTGATATATCCGGGCTCTTCTATCTTTCGCTCGTGTCGTGACAGCTGAGAGAATCCTGACGAGGTCAGTTTAAAGCCGTGTAGATGATTTGCTGCGGGGGGTGGGGGGTAAACGCCAGTAATCCTTGTTAAACTGTGTTAAAAAGAAAAAAAGAAGAAGAAATAAATTGTATGCATTCTAGAAACGCGTTAGTCCAAAACATTCCACAGTTTCTACCCGGAAGCTATGCTACTTTTTCATACCTCTTCTGTACTCCGACGAAAAGCTGCGGCCGGAAGGACAGCAGACAACTCTAATTTTCAATTTCGCTTATAAATCCATCGCTTTTCTTTGTATGATCCCGGTCGAAGGAACGTCCGCGGAATCCAAAGCGGCTTTGCCCGGTGTTCTCGTACAGCCGAGCGGCTAATAGTTTTCGAGTGGTAGATTGCTAGCCTTGGTGTCTAGTTATGAGATCATAGCCTGAGAAGGTTTACAGGTAAAGGCAATCCTTATTTAGTGCAGTCATACCTAAAAAAAAATAGAATTATTATTATTATTAACATGTTAATGCCCCTATCATTCACTAAAGATAGTTATTCTATGCTTTTTACCTACGCACTCCTAGACTGGCCATCTGATGATTTGGTGGCCTTGGGCCTTAAAGTGCCAAGGTCGCATAGTCATCTCAGTCCGGCTCTGCAGGGACTTACCCTGAGCAAATCGGGAAGGAGAATGCCCCGGGTATATGTACAGAGCTACATCAATGTCGTCAGGAAACTGGCTGGTGATTGGTCAATTTTTGATAGAAAACCCACACGTGGTGGCAATAACATCTATGACGCCGCTCACAAACCATTTAACTGGGGTTCCTGTTGATTGCTCCAGGTTATGCGGATGATGAAGGTTAATTCTCAATGATTTTCAATAATTCCCCTTATAGAGGCCTTACTGATAGGTGAGATACGTCCTCCAATGGCCTGTAATTGGCCAACAAGGGACTAATTCATGTCTGATTGGACTCTAATGGTGAATGAGGCTTTACTATACACTTTTAACTGACTTCATACCTAGTAGTGATGTCATTAGTTGGGGGTTAATGACCCAGGGCAGCTCCGAAATACAGCTTCACGTCCTAAGGCTTAATGTACAGCACCGGGTGCAGCATGCTATGGAGTTCAACGAGGCCAGTTACAAGGGGGAGCTCGGAGCTCTTCACGGGCTCATTGACTATGTGACGCACTGAGGAGCCTCATCGACCAATAGGGTAATTGGCCCCTCCTATGACAACCTTAGAAACAGCGGGCACTCTAGGCACCTAATGTGCCTTAAAGAGAATCTGGCTATATCCACGACACATTCATACTAAAGAAACTGATGTCATAGGGAGCAAAACATTTTATTTGAAGAAATATAGTTATTAAATGTGATACTTATAATCAACAAAGCTCCTTCCTTGAAACGAGGGACCAAGGGATTCAGGTCCCAAGGAGGGACTGGCCAATCGTAACAGGGTCCCTTGGGAACTATGCCTACTGTACGTTTCCTAGAACTGTTGAAAACATTTGGCCATCGTACACTATTATTTTTCTTGGAATATATTCAGAAACTAAGCCTAATCAGTTTGTGTTTAAGACCCAATAAAGCACGTTACATTACTTTCAATAACATTCATTTTCAAACTTTTTTTAACCGAAATGTAAAAAAATGAAAGCATAAAAAGTTATGAGATTTATATTCTTAAAACGTAAAAAAGAACATAAAATAATAATTTTAATCTTAAATAAATAACCCCAGTAGAGATTTATATAATTAGCTCTAGCCGGTACTTGCAGACTTTTTCGGGAACATACTGCAATTATAAAGGATTTGATTAATCCCTAAATTATTATTTTTTTTTCCATTAAAAATATGAGAAATATTCACGAGTGAAAGAAACTTGATAAGTCTGATAAAATAATAGTTCCTAATCAGCCCATTATGACGGGAGACCTTTCAGAAAGTACAGAAAGTGTTGGCCGGCTGAATTAAACCAGTTCATAGGTTCCACTCAATAACGGAGTATCAAGAGTAGAGTCCAGAGTTATTGGCATACTGCTGGTTTTTAATGAAAAATTATTATTTTTTGGCAAAAGCAAGAGACATTTAAGATTTTGCGGACAATTTGTTTCAAAGACGTTGGCTTTGATGCCTTTTATTGGATTACCATAGATGTCTCTTCTTCAGGTGGATATATGGTCTCTGTCGTCATGCCAATATTTCAGGTGCCCAACTTGGGCTACCTGCGATGGGGCGTGTGGAAAGGGGGAGGAGAGCTGGTTCCAGAAGTGGGTGGGGTTTTGACCTTCTAGACCAGGGGCCTCCAACTGCTCCCTCCAGCTGTTGCAGGACTACATCTCCCATAATGCTCTTTCAGCTAAGGGGCTGGCTGAAGACCAACCAGGTAGACTAGATGGGTTGAATAGTTCTTACCTGCTATTAAATTCTGTTTCTATGTCGTGATATTAAAATGTTGAATTCATCATCCAAACAAATCTTTGGGTGACATACGAGGAGTGGGGATTTTTAGCCATCGTTATATTTTAATATGATTCAGCGAGAGAAGCTTGTTTATAAAGTTTGTAAATCCGCGGCATTGCAGGTCCACTTAGAGGACTTCCTAAACCACTTTGTTGAAGTAAACCTCCCAAAAAAACACTGCCTGCAATGTATATTCCACAATAACTACGAGATCACAGTGGTCATATCATCTTAATTTCCTGTTAATATCCTGTAGGTTCTTCAGGGGGTCTTAAAGTTGCCCCCGTGGCCTTTTTTCCATCGTTCCAAAGCACGCTCACTTTTTTATTGATTATATTTAATGCCATTTCCCATGCAAAGATCCTCCTTCGTAGCACAGATGACCACGTTTGTTATGTTTAACATTCCGTGTCAATTAGCTAGAAATTGACTAACTTCGAAACTACGAATGTGGACCCAAACAAAGTGATTACGCTTAATGGGTATTGGATTTGCCCCTAAGCAACACATCCGGTACAAACAAGTATAAGTTACATGTGCATTAACACCTTAACGGAGAGGTCAGCGGTGATGAGTGGAGATGCGCGACGTGCTAATGGACCTTGTGAAACCGCTGGCGGCAAGATGCTCGCTTTAGCTGCAGGGTGAATGAGGACGTTAATGCAGAATGTTACGTCCAATCCGTCCTTATGTCATCATTGATTGTATAGAGAATGACAAAAAGAAGATGCCCCGAGTTAGGAGCCAGCATTGGAGATTGATTGGCCCTGCGCAGGGAAGCAAGTACAGCATCCTATGTTTTCCTTCAGAGCGCTTCCTTTTCCTATGTTCAGAGCGCTGCAACCATACTTAACCCTTTCATGATTAAAAGCATTTTGTACTGAGAATTTCATTTTTAATCATTTTGACTTTTTTTTTTTTTTTTAACCATGATTCACCTTTTCTTTACCTACGCATGTTGCATTTTCTTTTTTCAACACTGGTAGGGCATTCATTTTCAACCAAAATCATACATATAACACCAACTCTATTAGGGCTAAAAGATTAAAAAAAAAAAAAAAAAAAAAAAAAAAATTAAAGTGAGCAACCTCCTATAAGGTTTTTGCGTTGGTGGGCTAAAAAAATATTTTTATGTATTTTTCTTATGGGAGAATTAATGGTGTTTGGAAAAAATTGTAATTTTCTTTTTGGGGGTCCCTTTTACATTAGTTAACATTTACATGTATTTATTTTATTTTTATTTTTTTTAAAAAATGTGCAGACCCTGCAGGGAATCCCTTCATTTACGCTGACTCCGTGGGGATCACCAGCTCCTGATAGAGGGAAGACCAGGCTGTCGGTAGACAACCCGCTGATGTGAACTATTACATCCTAGTGTTTCAGAGTAAAACAGTTTGTTCTACTGGTTAGTCCAAATTTATGTGATTATTCATTTTTGTATTTTTTCCCTATATGACTTATATATTTTTTTATTCCACAAAGTATATACTTGGCCTATTTTTATGCCCTCTAGATTTACTATACGGAAAAGCATAAGGTTAGAGCAGCCATGAACAGACTGCTGAACAGCTGGACTTAAAGCGAGAATGGAGAGGCTATAAAATTCTAGCATAAACTCCCCTTGTGGTTACAGATTAATCTACATACCCCAAAACACGTCAGGGACACTTTTGTTTCGGAGGGGAGTGGTTAAAGCTCACAGGGCGTGGCTAAAGGCAGGTCCAGGGGGTAGGGCCAGTCAGGGGAGATATAACCAGTCCATGATCCCCGCTGGCCACAAACACGAGACAGCCGGCAGCTCCGTGAGACAGCACCTGAAAACTGGAGCTGTCCCACTTAAATCGGGACAGTTGGGGGGTATGACTCTGATATGCCGATGGAGATTTTCCTCTATTAAATAAGTTCCATAAAAACTCCATAGTTGTAGATGTGACAACTCATACGACGATTAGTGTATCATCGTTATTTGCCACCCTTTATCCATCGGCCAGATAAATAATGCCTCGAATACCTAACTAGTTAACATTCTAACAAATTCCACAACTTCATTTTAATGTAGAAATCTAATCTTATCAACCCAATCACAATTTAATCAAATGTGATTAAAGTACATATAATCATATCATTATCTGCTATCCTACTGTTATGAGTTTGTTTTCAAACTTTTTAATATTGTGGTTTTAATTGAATATCTAGGGATATAATAAGATTGCGCTCGACATATGCTGATGCATTTTTCCCCGTTTTTGTTAATTCAGACTAATTCAGAATCCATTTTTGCTTCTTTCAATCATTAGGTTTATTAGTGGAGAAGATGTTCCTAGACATCACAATCAATTACAAAGGAGCGTTTCCTTAATTTAAATATATATTGCGGAGTTCTGCTTCTAGGAGAAAACTTTGAAGATTTATCTATCTTATTGGAAAAGAATGTCTAGTTATAAAAGCTAGTTTCTTTTAAAATTAACAAAAGTCATCCGCTTGTATAGAATTTAGCTTTGGGATATACACGATATGGACAAAAGTATTGGGACGCCTGACCATTACACCAACAGGCACTTTGTGACATTGTATTCTATATACATAGGCATTAATATGAAGTCCCCCCCCCCTTTGCAGCTATTACAACTTCCACTCTTGGAATGGTTTCCACAAGATTTTGGGGAGTTTCTGTGGGATTTTTGCACTGATGTTGGACGAGACACCGGCTCACAATCTCCGTTCCAGTTCATCCCAAAGGTGTCCAATGGGGTGGAGGTCAGGGCTCTGTGTCGCCGGCCAAGTTCCTTCACACCAAACTGATCCAACCTGTGTTTTTATGGAAGCTTGCTTTGTGCTCCACTATATTGGGGCAAATCTCTTAATTATTGGAATCCGGGGTTTGGGCTCCTTAGTTTCAGTGAAGGAAAATCTTAATCCTTCAGCATTCCAAGACAGTTTGGACGATGCTGAGCTTCCAACTTTGTTTGAAGACCCTTTTCTATCCCAGTATGAATGTGCCCCAGCGCATCTTTGGATGAGTTTGGTGTTAAAGAACTTGACCGGCTGCACAGAGCCCTGACCTCAACCCCATCGGACACCTTTAGGATCAACTGGAACGGAGATTGCGAGCCGGGCGTCTCGTCCAACATCAGTGTCTGACCTCACAAACGCTCTACTGGATGAACGGGCAAAAATCCCACAGAAACTCCCCAAAATCTTGTAGAAACCCTTCCCAGAAGAGTGGAAGCCGTTATAGCTGCAAAGGGGGACCAATACTTTTGTCCATATAGTGTATATTCACATACATTTATTGTGTTAAGCCACATGCATAGTGGCATTTCAAGCGTAAATCCCACAGAAAAAACCCAAACAACTCTGTATAGACCGAGCCATTCTATTGTTCCCCACAGGCAGTATGATAAGGAGTCGGGGTGTTGGGTTTAGTAGATCGGGGCTCAGATAACGGCGAGAACTCGTAAAAATATAATATGCTGATATTCAGCTGCCTGAAAACAATATTTTTTTAAACGTTTATTGACATTGACATTTTTATTGACACTAGAGGATGAAAACTTTTAGTGAGACTCTCACTTATAATCACATGATTGTCAAATCACAAGCAATGTTGAATTTAAGGAAACGAAAAAACAGGGGCAAAATCCTGGGGTTACTATGGTTACGCCTGCTGGAGCATCTTTTGTCTGAGACAACAAACGTGATCCAAGCCATTTGATGCTCCGCATATTAATTAGTAATGTGGAGAGCGTTTGTGTGACAAGTTGCCACTATTTAATTGAAAAAGCCAAAAACATAAGGATTCTTACTAATTTGCTAAATCATTAACTATGGCGCGGCGCGGCCTGTATCAGCAAACATATAATGGAAAAAAATATATAGTTACTTTACAACAAAAACACCCAAACTAAATGCAGAGCAAGGAATGCTAAGGATGGTTTATGATATATTAGAGCCATGTACAGAAACATAGAATCTGCAGGCAGATCGGCCCCATTCGGCCCCGTCTAGTCTGCCCGTTTTTCCTGATGTAAAGAATCAGACCTTAATCAGTCGTTGTTCTCGTCTTAGATTCAGGAGCCGTATGTCTATCCCATGCATGTTTAAATTCTCTCACTGTATTAGCCTCTACCACTTCTGCTGGGAGACTGTTCCACTTATCTACCACCCTCTCAGTAAAATAAAAACGTCCTTACATTATACCAAAGCTTCCGACCTTCTAGATTTAGATTATGGTCTCTTGTTCGAAAATTTCTCCTCTGTTATAAACTTCCCTTCTGTAATTTAAATCCCCTTATGTATTTAAGTGTCTTTCTCTCCTTCGAGCTGTATGTAGACCCTTTTGTAGCCTTTTTGATCATTTGTATTATCCTGCAAACCATTAACTATTTTATTCGCCCTCCTTATAACTCCTTCCAGAATGTCATTATCCTTTTGGAAATGGGGTCTCCAGAGCTGCCCCCAATACTCTAGGTGAGGTCTGACCAGAGATCTGTAAAGTAACAGAACCTACTCCCTCTTCTTGCTATTCATGCCACCAGCCATACACCCCAGCACCCTGCCTGCTTTTTCCAATGCTTCATTGCATTGCCTGTTACAGGAAGGTCAGCACAGATGTACAAGTCGGTTTAAACTCAGATATGGAAATAAGGTTTTTTCCTGCAAGAGTTTCACCTGTTTCTGCTCATTTTTAAAAGTGAAGTGGATTGTTTAACCCACATGTAGCAATACCGTAGCCTAGAATAATGAACATTGATATCATCGAAGGGGACGAGAGATACTAAAGTTTGAACAATAACTGGAATGCTTCCAAACAATGTACGCGTCCTCACAAAAATATCCTAAACTTTTCCTGTGGAACATCTATGGCTTCTTCTGAATATCTGCATTGTATCACTTTATTGGACATTATTCGCGAGAATTAAATTGCTGTCGTAGTCGCAGCAAAAGTAGTCATACGTGGTACCCCCCATATCCATTTATACCGAACACGAAGCGCCACTAAATAGAAAATATTTACAGTGCGGGTGCGAATCATATTTTGTTTTTTAATAATGTCCAATTAAAACAGTTAACTGCTCTTTTATTAAAATGTTAATTATTATTATTAGTATTATTAGTATTATTATCATTAATAAAGCTTTCTTTTTTTATTTCTCTTTGATGTAGAATATCCCATATGATTTTCCATTGTTTTAGAACATTAGGTTATTAAACATTTAACTGTGCATTTATATCGTGGAGAGGAACATATTACTATTTATCCAACATTTTAATGAAGAATATCTAAAAATCGTATAAATATAAAGTTTTTTGCTTACTTTGGTATTCTGTGAACTTCTGCTCTACCTTTCTAAATTTAGGAGCGTTCTCGTTATAGAGAAGAAAGTCTTGTGTTTGTTCAAAAATACCGCTATTCATTATAAATGACCAAATATCGCTACCTAGGAAAGCAATTACAATTTTCTCCTGGCACCACGTCCATTCTGTAAATTATAAATTAGCCGTATATTGATGACAGTCGTACACTACACGTCTGCTTATTAAATATGATTTTTCTTTTTAATGTAAAATAAGAGAGAGAATGTGAAAAAAAACTATATATTTAAATCATTAAAAAAAAAAGCCATGAAATGGTTAAACACTGTTAACGTACTTTCACAAACAATAAATCTCTTTTCACTTGTAAATAATTCATTATTTTTAGGTTTCTGGAGTTAAAACTCATTAAAAAAACTGAAATGATGTTCCAAAAAATTTCAGATTTTCCCTTAATTTATAATAACAAAAAATAATTATGTATAAAGAAAAGTTAGGAAAAATTTAAATAACGTTAAATAATGTTTCGCTATTAAAATACTATCCAGAACCTGGAATATATGCATACCTGGGAACCCTGGAGCCCTCCTCCTTTTGGGAGTGGCTTTGTCAAAGGCAGGGCTAATGCTGTGTGTGGGCGGGGCTATCTATATAGGTGTGAGGGGCTGGCTCCAAACTCCTTAAATTTGTATGGAGTGGGAGGAGAAATGGGTGGGAAGTGCCTTAATGGCGCTTCTGTGACTTGAAAATTTAGCTCTGTGACCTGGAGAGCCAAGAAGCAGCTCTTCACCGAGATAGTTCCCAGGTATGAACATCTGCATTGTAGTAACATTTTCCTTTTACGCTGTTGGATTTAACTCTTCCTTTTCCTATGGACATACCGTTATCTCCTGAAAAGCTTTGGAAAGAATACCATTAGGACGTACCTGTACGTCCTGACTTTTATGCAGCAGCAGGGACATCTACCTGCGGCTACATGGGAGATCAGACCAGCAGACCAGCAGAAGGTGGTATCTCTAGCTTCCTGCTGACTGATCGATTGTAATGAGGCCTGGCACTGCTGAGAAACAGTTGCAGTTTCTGCATAGTATGTTTTTAGGCAGCTGCATATCAGCCGTTTGTATGATTCTCGCTCTATTATCTGATCCCCCATCTACTAAACACCCCGACTCCTTATCATACTGCATATGAGAAACAATAGAATGCCTCAGTTTTACTCACTCACACGGACACTGTGACTAAAGAGTCTATGGAGGAATGGACTTCATTAGCATTGCCATAAAGCATCAGCTCTCTAACTGGGGTTCTTGATTCTGTTTGATTCCCGTTACCAGCCCTTGGCTTTTGATTCCAGACCACATTTGCTTACCTGTGATACTGACCTTTGGCTTGGATATTGGATTTGCTTTTGTCTACCACCTTATTGCCCCCGACCTTGGATCTGTTGAGTAACCTTGTTGCCCTAGCTTTCTATATTGGGATAAATGTGCTACAGCGAGGACCGTGCCTGATTCACTCCGCACCCCGGTTATCCTGACACATTGTATCTGTACAGAATTTCATGAAGTGCCATAACTGAGTGGGGATGAGAAAACATTGTTTGTTTTCTCTTTAGTTAACCCCTTAATGACAAAGCCCGTACATATTTGGGCTAAAAATGCATTGTTTTCAATGGGTTTAGGGACCGCCCATTGTCCTTAAGGGGTTAAAAAAAAAAGAGTTGAGAAACCATCGAGGATGGAAAGCCTGTATTTTCAGCATCCAGCCCAAATATATATTTTTTTAGTGTTTGTGAATATTGTAACAGCAATTACTAGGTTACAAAAAATCTTTACATCTATTTTTCTTTCTTATTCCTCTTTTAACACAGACACAGGCTCGGAGGTGAAATTAAAAATCAATATGTTATAGAGTACCTTGTATTTCATCATTTTGGCCAGAGAAAGCATGATGGTTTTAAGTTGACAGGACAATGTAGCCTTTTTCTCAAAATGACACTTTTCGATAAAATTCGGTCCAGCTACCATTGACCACGGTATAATAAAAAACTATAAGTGCTTTGATCTGTCACTATATAAATATCAAAAAAAGTGTTTTTGTCGTTCTCTTCTCTACCTAGAAATATGGTGACCGCATCAGGCATTCCCCCCCCAGGCCACCAATGCACTTCACGTGTTGCTGACCACCCCGTGCAAAGTGCTGCCCCCTACAGTATGTTGGTTGTGTAAACAAGTACTGTACACTCTTTCCTTTTGTGAGTTAATAAACCTGTATACTGCAGGGGACAGCACTTTACGTGTGCCAGTCAGTAACATGTGAGATGCATGTCTGGAAAAATAATGGGCATTGCGGTCACCCTACCTGGTGGCCATTGTGGGGTAGATCTTCAATTTTAAAATTAAATTTGTAGGAGGGAGATGTATAATGTGTATCTCGGGAATTACTACTTAATTATTTGTAAGCACCGAGTCGTCATATTATTATACCTGGGAACTCCTACTTTAGGCTACCTGGAGCTTTTACCCCTTTTGGCAGGAGTGGCTTGGCGAAGGGGCAAAGCTAACTTAACGTGGTGGTGAAGCTTGACCTGAACAACAGCATGAGGAGTGGGGTTGAAGTTGATGGGAGAAAGCAGAAAGTGGACATGGAGCCGACATGGACAAATGTGGGTCCTCTGTCTGGAGAAAAAGAGAAATGGACCCAGAGACCCAGGAAAGCAGAGCTTCACCCTGAGACTCCAGGTCAAACTCAGAGTTCCCAGATACCCGTTTGCCTTTCTATACTTCCAGGCGGCAGGGCCGGCCTTAGGGGTGTGCGACCTGTGCGGCCGCCCAGGCCGCCATGGCAACACTTAAATTAAAACATCGGTTTTTTTTTGTTTTGGTTTTTTTAACTTTATTTAAATCCTCCATGATAAATAAAGTTTTTTTTTAACTTTATTTAACATGGAGGATGTTAAATAAAGTAAAAAAAAACAAAAAAAAACCCTGATGCTTTAATTAAAGTCCCGGGTAGGGGCGCCGAGCGGTTGCTCGTGAAGTTTTCAGCAACCGCTCGGCGCCCCTCGCTCGCCGTGATTCCGTCGCGGTGCCGCTCAGCATGAAACGCCGGCACCGCGACGGAATCACGGCGAGTGAGGGGCGCCGAGCGGTTGCTGAAAACTTCATGAGCAACTGCTCGGCGCCCCTGCCCGGGACTTAAATTAAAGCATCATTTTTTTTGTTGTTGTTTTAACTTTATTTAACATCCAGAGCGGCAGAGTGAGACGACGGACGACTCAACAAGGTAAGTAAGGCAAATGAGAAGTAGGGAGAGGGGGTAAGGGGAAGGCAGTGAGAAGGGGCAGAGGTGGTAGATAGTGAGAAAGGGGACAAGATTTTTTTCCTTTCCTTTTTTGGGATGGGGGGGACGCGCCACAGGAGAACTTGGGCGAACTTATTACGTAAGTCATTTTTTGGTGAAGATTTTCTGGGATTTTTTCCCAGCACTATGTATAGATACTGGTATAAGTGTAAACATAGGGAAATGTGGATCACAGTAGAGCTGGAACAGACTCGCATTAGCTTTGTTATCATAACTATCCGAGTATGCTTTTTGATGTCACATCCATTTTAATTTTTTTTTAAAAAACAAAGGGAAATATAACAAGTTAACACTTACAGGGAGGCATAATGAGTGCTAAATCAGTTTGGAAGCAATTTTAGTGAATCATTTTTATAGGTGCTTATATTACACTCGGAAACAAAACATACACTTTGACAATTAAGACGCTATGAATATTACATGAAGATTAACATAAACAGAACAGGTACCGAGGCGAAATATAACGTACGTGTATTACAAGGTGCGTGATCGCTCATGCGCCAACATATAAATTTCCGGTTGTCGAAATTAAACTCAAGGGGGCTGTCAGCTAAAGGAAATACGAGATCATTCTAGAATAAAGGAAGCAAGCCGTGTGAGTTGATACATAAATGTGTCAGAAAAATATTTCCTTACTTTAGATTTTTTTTTACTTAAATCATTTAGTACCAAGCTCTAACTGCTAAAAAAAAAAAAATAGAGATTAGCTATTCTTTTATAACTAGGATTGTGCAAAAAAAAAAAAATGAAAATAGAAATGATTAGTTTTTTTTTTTGTTTTTTTTTAAATAACCGTAGGGTCAACTGTTCTCTGTTCCCTTGTGGATGGAATAATCTATGTTATACCATGAAGTACCTATAACTATAAAAGTTTTAATGCCTAAACTTTTAGTTTTAAAGATATATATATATATATTATTATTTTATTTTTTTTAAAGTCATTAAACCCCTCCACGGGATATTTGTGAGCTTAAAAACATATTTATTTTCTAAAAATCCAGAAATTGGATATTATAGAGTGCGATGTTACCCCTTCACCATTCCGAATTCCAAATACCGTATTTGCTTGATTATAAGACGAGGTTTTTTTCAGAGCAAATGCTCTGAAAAATACCCCTCGTCTTATAATCAGTGTCGTCGGTGTATAATCGGTGTCAAATAGGTCTGACTATGAGACGACTAAGATCCAGATCCCCCGCAGCTGCAGGGGACCTGGATCCACCTGTCCCACTTACCGGTGCTTCCGAGTCCCCGGTGTGTAGCCGGCGCAGTGTGTAGATGTCTACGCGATTCGCGTAGACATCTACACGCTGCCCCGGCTGCATGACAGGGGATTCAGAAGCACCGGTAAGTTTGGGGGGGAGTGTTAAATGGGGGGCATAAGGCATTTCTGGAGGCAGAGTGTTCTATGAAATGCCTTTTAACCCCCTTAATGCCACTCTGCCTCCAGAAATGCCTTTTTAACTCTCTATACGCCACTCTGCCTCCTGAAATGCCTTAAACCTCCCTATATGCCACTCTGCCCCATAATATGCCTTTTAACCCCCTTAATGCCAGAGTGACATATAGGGGTATAAGGCATTTCTGGAGGCAGAGTGGCACATAGGGGGTTAAAAGGCATATCCTGGGGCACAGTGGCATATAGGGGTATAAGGCATTTCTGGGGCAGATGCGCATAACTGGGGGGGGGCAGGTTGGAAAATGGAAGGAAATAAAACCAAAATATTTTTCTCAATCATAGCTTTTATTAAAAAAAAATAGTTAATAAAAATGAATTAACATTTACTGGTAAACCTTTTTTCCTATAGGGTCGTCTTATATTAAGGCTTTTTCTTTTTTTCCTAAATTAATATTCAGATTTTGGGGGGTCATCTTATAATCAGGGTCGTCTTATAATCGAGCAAATACGGTAATTACGCGCATCTTGTACCTTTTTTTAATCAAAGCATTCTATCTAAATCACAGTAGATAAAATAATATTATGAGAAACATTCGGTGGCTTTCATCAGAAAATGTGAACCAAAGAATTTCATTCAAATATTTTACGATCAGATTTTTTTTTTCTACTTTCCTAATACGAGGCTTTTTTTTTAAAAAAAAACCTTTTTAGAATGGGTTTAAGATACATTGTTCGGCGACTATAGCAAATGAGAAACTTTATCTCTGCTTTTGTGATCGTGCCTTCAAAGGGATATCGAGATAGAGTGATCATAAGAAGTAAGGAAATAAGGGCAGGTTATGTCTAAGGAATAAAAGCCTTCTATTCAGGGGAGTACAAAGCACCTGGATTTAACGTACTTGTCCCAAATAATGAAAATTCTCTTTATATTTTATTCTTTTTGGCTTTTATTTAAAGGGGAACCATCATATGCATAACATTTTGTCCACATGCAAATGAGATTCATCAGTGATGTGGGTGGTCAAAGAACTATTGTAGGTTGTAGAGGAAGGTCTTCCATGTCAGTGGGCTATGTGGATCGGGCCCAGGAATTTGTAGGGCTTAATGGTGATCGCCCTGATGAAGAATCACCCTCTGCTATTACCCTGAGCGTGCATCCCATAGCTGCCGAGTATCCTGCTGTTAGTCCAAGTATATGGCTTACCAAGGAGCGGAATTAGTGGGACTGCTCTACATTTTAAACCAAAAGAGACTCTCAATGAATCTTAAGCCTTCTCTAGCTGCCTCATTAATGGTGTCCAGAGAAGGATTTAAATAGCTTGAGAGTCGCTGCCAATGACCTTGACGCCCCAATCTCTGAACTGATTGCAGAGACCTAGGATCCCCCCAGTGACCACCAAAACAGCAACCATGGAGACGGCTACTAAGTACAGCTCATCCCAAAAAGCTGTAACTATAGATGAATAGAAAGAACGTAAGTTATTTCATTACCCCACTCCTTGCCCCATTTGGGTTGGCTTTTAGATTTCCCAATTTTTTGTTAAATCAGCTAACTTTATTTTATTTTGTGGTGTTACCTCCCCATCTTACTTACCCTTAAAGGTGATGTTCCATATAGACATTTTTCCCACATTCCTTGTACACAACGAAACCAACATACATTTTTGACTGTCCCCTTGGGAAGGAATAGCCTCATATGTTGATGGAGATTTTTCCTCTCCATTGGCACAAGAAAGGTGAAACTTGGGATGCTCCAAGGTGAGGATATACTATAGGACAGGCTATGAAGCGGCTTTCCCTCTTCTCTTGTAAAACTGACTGCACTATTTCCACTATTGTTGGACTGTGGGCATAAGGCGACGGTCCGATCATACTACATTGGACCTTTAGATCAGTAGATAGATTGAATATCAGTTTAGGTATCAGATCTGGGAGACCGGCTCAAGGCAGCCAAGCTAGGGCTAACCGGAGCATGGTCTCCTCCAACTGCTTGCTTACCTGACGGTGTCTTGTGAACGATCATGTCAGGTTACGAGCAGAACAGGAGTAGCTCCCGTGACACACACTAGTGGGCGCACACATGACTTATGGTGGCGTGGAGGGGCAGCCTCAGCGCCATAAGTTAAAGTTAGACACACAGAATACCCTCACCCTAGTGGTCCTATCTTTGTCTCGAAATCTTGGCGTTTCTGCTCCTGTTTCCTGGCAAATCTGTATTATTATCTGCTTATTGATTTTGTACGTTAGTGGGTTGCTCTGTGTACCTAACCTGGCGTTGTCTGTCTACCTGTTCTGTGTACCTGCCCAAGATCCTGGGACTACCTGATCTGTGTATCCACCTGTAGCATCATCTATCTGTCCCTCTCGCTTTCCTACCCTACAACTCTTTCCTATACCGTACTTGCCTCTACCCGAGTCTCCACACTATGGGGTCATGGAAGTCCTTGGTCTTCTATCTCAGAGCTCAACCCTTGGGTGAATCACTCATGCGATGCGCTCTTCTGAGTTTAGGTGTCGTGACAGTAACAATTGCTACTAAGGATAACAAACACCCCAAAATCATCCAAAAGTCATGACTTTGAAAAAAATGAAGGCCATTAAAGTTATACTTTCCAAATTTTCTTGATGAGTCGGACTATCCAGGGAAAGGTTAACCCAAAGGTTTCAGGGGATTTATTAAGATTCTATTTCTGCAAAAGAGTTTACAAGCATGGAGTCTTACCACAGGTAGAGCCTCAGGCGTTTATTGAATCTGGCTTGTTCTTCAACTTTCCATCCGGGATTAAAAGTAAAGAGGATTTGCTTGAGGTACGGAAAAAGTGTTTCTGGCAAGAGACTTGCTGTTGCATTAATTGCTTAAGGGCCAAATTTTATTGCTTGGTATAAGTCTATCGCGTGGTCTGTCATTAAATTTCCACACCAAAAAAAACTGTAGTTCTGAAAACTTTCCAAAGACGATTAAATTAATTTGAATTAATAATATAATATCAATTACAGATATTCAGTAATTGAATTAAAAATTAAAAAAAAAATCCTTAATCATCCTACACGTGGCAGAAAAAGCCTTTGAAACAGACAAAAAAAATCTGTGGCAGAAAAATCATTTCTAAGAAAATTACCAATTCCATTAAATTATATTTTATTCTTCATAACAGAAGCACTATTTTTTTTAAATTACAATTTATTTTATCCTAAAGAATTAATAAGGAAATGCGATACAATAAGAGGCAGAGTATAATAACTGGTTCTTTCCTGCCGTCACTATGTATGTATGACCGTGTGATGTAAATTGTGATTGTTTTTTCTGTTTTAAGCACCATTTTTTTCTTTGTTTTTACAAACCGGACATGCTAATATATTGGGAGTGATACATGAATTGATAATTGCAAGACAGGAACATATAAACAGAATCAGCAGCTTTTATAAATACTTATGTTACCAATGAGATACTGGCAGACGTGGCAGTTAATTTTGTCGGGCTTTCTTGGACCAAAAATATAAAAATAAGTATTTATGCATTAGATGGGCCGCTCTGTGTGGCTCTTCTGCGCGCCTTTCATTCATGCTTACATTTTGGAGTGAATTTTTACTAGACTTGTGCATTCTTATTCGGGAGAACATGAAAACGAACACGAAGGGTGCGTTTTCTTTGTTCAAATGAAATGCAGAATGAACTAATATGGCGTCGGCAAAACGTATACGAAGACGAAGACACACAACACAGAGGATCTTCATGTTAGTCTTCGTTAATATCTCCTACCTAATCTCCCTGCCCCCCCATACAAGTCCCTGCCTCTAGCCTGCCTTAAGTCTTCGTAGTATAGCAGGGGTTAATGGATCACTAGGGGTTAAAGGTCCATAAGCTGCCCTTCATTGGCTGATGCCATAGGAGCCCCCTGCCGGCGACCAATAGAGTCGCTCTTACGGACCTTTAAAATCCTGGCGCCAAAGCTGCTGCTAACTGTTACAGCATTAACCCCGTATTAACCCCCTGCTAGAAAACCAGCAGAAAACGAAGAAAAATGAATATGAAGAATGTACACGAAAATTCACCCGAAATGAACACAGGAACCGGTAAATATTTGTCAAATAAAAAAATTCTCCCCCCCCCCCAGGACATACAGGAAGACTTTCGCCAGCACCCAAGTATACTTTTTACACCTTTGGAATCTACACACCATAACGTCTCCACACGACCTTCGCTGAAATCAAATCGTTCTGATCCCAGCAGTTCTTCAACTCTATCTCCAAATAGACTGTAAGCTCCTACGACGAAGGTCCTCTTCTGCTTCTGAACCAGCGTGTCTTAACATCTGTTTATGTTAATTTCATATATTGTCCACTTTACTCCTACGGCAATAGCGCCACGGAGCTCTATTAATAATGCGTAATGACGGTAAATAGAGGTAGAACATGCAAAAAACCATGGAATTCTATAAAGATATTTGGAGGGAACACAATCATTGCTCGCAGAATGCTGTGGAACTTTTATTCTTAGTTACTTTATTTTATTGTCTTTCTTAATATAGAATTTATAGTTAAAAAGTTAAAAAAACCCAAAATTTTAATTTCTGGTAAGACGAAGCTGGGTTTAGATCACGCGATCAACGATTCACCCGATCACAAAGACGGATACGTCCAGAAAAAAAAAAAGGCCTTTTAATCTTTTTTTGACGAAAATCCAGAATAAACTTCCCCGGGACTAGAACCGACTGCTTACTCAAATATTAGGAAGGTCGGTGTTCGTGCTGAGACAGGGATAAAAACGCATGACAAGGAGAGAACGCGACAAAGAAGAATGAAATGAAACGCCAGGGTTTATTTTTCACTCTTTGTCTTGCGGGGATTCCAATTACACCCTGATTATGGGATGTTGAGCTGTGATTGACACCGTTTATACACAGACAGAAAATAAGATAAATGTGTTTTCGCTTTGAAGATTGATTGACACTAAGTGGGGAAAAAAGCATAGGTTTAAAAATGCTAACGTATTTCAAATAGGTGTTTTTTTCCCCGGACGGTCTAAAGGAATTGAAGCCCCTGTCAAAGGGTAGTTTTATTCATATTGAAGGCTGTTTTCGGCCCTGCCGGTAGCCCGTTCTTCATGCTGTAAGGTCTTAATCAGTCGTTGGTCTTGTCTTAGGCTCAGGAGCCGTATGCCAATCCCATACGTGCTTAACCCCTTAAGGACAATGGGCGGTCCCTAAACCCAATGAAAACAATGCATTTTGAGCCAGTCCATGTATGAGCTTTGTCATTAAGGGGTTAAATTCCCTTGCTGTATTAGCTTCTACTACTTCTGATGGGGGCTGTTCCACTTATCTAACACCCTCTCAGTAAAGTAAAACTTCCTTACATGACATTGAAACCTCTGACCAACAGCCAGCAAGGATTTATTCCGAGCAAACCAGACATGTGTTTATTGCGAGACTACATTGGTCATCATTGTATGAAGCGTCTTCCAAACGACCAATGAGGGTCGTGTTTGTTTTATGGTGTGTGGCTAGAGGTCTGACTACGGGCAGGGCCTGTCCAAGACGTATTATGTGACTTTGTAACCTATCAATGCCTAGCATGGCGTTTAGAGAAGGGCTTATGTACTTTATTTAACAAGGAGTGTGTGCCACAGATACATTGTGTTATACAATATAGAGTACAATGGCAGTTTAGAATGGTGATTAAAGAATACGTACTCCATAGAACCAGGGCCGGCTCTACCATGGAGCAGATTGGGGGCAATTGCCCCAGGCGGCACTTTTGAAGGAGTGGCACTTTGCCGCCCCAAGCACTTTTTTTTTAAGTGGAGGAGAGAGAGCACCGAGTGGTTTTCGCGTACCCGCGCTCGCCGCCCCTCTCTCTCTCCTCCGCGAGGCCCTCTAGCTCGGTCTCGGTGCCGGCTTGTAATGCTGAGCACCGGAATATGACGTCATTTCTGGCGCTCAGCAGTAAAGCAGCGCGCACCGTGGCAGAGCAGGGAGACTCGCCGCAGGACTGCTGGAAGGTAAGTACAAAGGAGGGGTAGGGTAGATAATAGGGAGGGAGAGGAATGACCCCTGGCGTCGGCAGTGGGGGGCATTTTAAACTTCGTCCCAGGCGGCATTATGTCTTGGGCCGGTCCTGCATTGAACCAGGATAAATATGTATATATATATATCTGCACCCAAGTGACAAATTGTCAACAATCATTGTAGTCTTCGCAGTGACCTGCTATCCAAGTGCAGCTTCCTTGGGGAGTATGAAATCCCCTTAAATGTTTCAGAAAGTAAGCAGAAAGATTTTCTCTTAAGGGTCGGGGATTTGATTGATTTGAAGCGACTATGTCAGATTGTTGAATACGTTGGCTTCAGTCCTCGCTGCTCACTCGCACGTCTTTATATTCATGAATATTTTATCTATCGGTTTATGTTTGCAAGCTATATTTGAATTCGGATATCAGATTTTCACCCTATTTATTTACCATTCCTTTAATTACTTTCTTTCCTCTTACTATCTGTCCTGACGTCTGTATCGTTGTAACTGTCAGCCTATACCTCCCTCTCTATTTGGGTCACAGATTTGGTGGGTAGTCGAGTTAAAGGATGACTTCTCTCACCAGATGGCTTTAGTCGTGTGACTTTTCATGCTTACACCCATAAAACAACTAACACACGTGACAAAATTAAATTTTACGTGTTGCACACCAGTTCCAACTCACAACTCATGGCAGGTTATTGAATCGGCATGCTGCTTGCTTTTCCTTCATCACCTCGACTCACCTGCAGTTGAGTGTGAGTTTGCTACTGCGCTTTCTGGACTAAACTTAAAAGGAAGGAAAATGCCTGCTCTCAAGTGGATGCTTGCAAAGGGAAAACCATCTACTTACATTAAACAAGTTTGTGTAGTCACCATGCTTCAGTTTTGTCAGGTGGGTTACTGTTACCTCCTCCTCCGTCGGGCTGCCGGCAGGGACGCCGAGACGTAGCCTGCGCAGCCGGCTCCCTGCTCGTGCCGTCGCGGTGAGCAGCCGCCGGGTCCGTTCGCCTGCGAGACGCGCGTCCCCGGCCAGTTCGCGGGATAATTCCGGGGCGCGCGCCTCCACGTCGTGAGAGCCGTTCGCGCATGCGCGAACGGCTCATCTCATGAATATTCATGTCGCTCTTAAAGCGACATTTATTCTTTTTTCTCCTCCCCCTAATTAGGAGGGTAGGAGGATCCATATGGTTGGAGGGATATTTAAACCCTCATTTGGCACTACACCATTGCCTGTGTTAGTGCCTTTTTGCCTTCCACTAGCGTTATTCCTGATTCAGCTTTCTGGTTTTGACTCCTGCTTATTCCTGACCTCCGTTGTATCGCTGCCTGCCCTGACCTTTGCTTGTGACCCCGACTACTCTTTTGCCTGACCCCTCGGATACCGTTGTTATTTATTATTTATTTTTTGTTCCTGAGTTCCACCTTATCTTTATTCTTGGTGATATACTACCTGTCTCCTGTGCCTGGTGGCAGTACGTCCTCTCTCCTCCAGAGGGCGCTGATTCTGCAGCGCGGATCCAGAACCTGTACCCTGGTCGTGACAGTTAACACAGGCCACTAATATGGATCCCGCAGAATTGGCAAGGATGTCCAACCATCAAGAGAGACAAGATCAAGTCTTAGCCGCTCATGCGTCGCAGCTCCAATCCTTGGACAGAAAGTTGGACGACGTGACTGACATGCTCCGATCATTGGCCACGAATCTTGCACCTTCAGTCTCCCAAAGTGCATCGTCGGATGTCCCACCTCCTGCGCCTGGAATGAGTCCTTCTGTTAAAGCACCAAAGATGCCCTTGCCTGAAAAATTCTCTGGAAACCCACATGAGTGTAGAGGGTTTCTGAATCAATGCACCCTACACTTTCGTGCACATCCTCACACCTTCGCTTCCCACAACAACAGAGTGACTTTTATTATCAATTTATTAAAAGGAGAAGCGTTAGCGTGGGCCTCGCCGTTACTGGAACAGGACTCTTCCATTTTGGACGACGCCGACGTCTTTATTTCTTCGTTCAGGGCTGTATTTGATGCTCCTGGGAGACGTGAATCAGCCGAATCCAACTTAATGGAGATACAGCAAGGAAGAAGAACAGTGGCGCAGTATGCTGTAGAATTCCGCACACTCGCTTATGAAACTGACTGGAATGTCAGCGCGTTAACTGCTGCCTTCCGTAGGGGGCTGAATGAGTCCTTGAAAGACGCTCTCACCTATCGAGATTTACCTCGTGATCTGGAGAACTTAATTACTTTATGCCTACGATTAGAAGCCAGAGGTCTAGAGAGAAGATTTGAACGAGAGAGAGAGCGAGACAGAAGGCCACGTCAATTTCGGCCTCCAGTTCGTCCTATTGTTCACCCTTCTCCTGAACCAGTTCCTGCAGCCGCGGAACCTATGGAAATAGGCCCGGTACTCCATCTTTCAGCCGATGAGAAACAGCGTCGTAGATCCTTGGGCCTATGCTTATACTGTGGGCAGAAGGGACATTTGATTTTTGCATGCCCCAAGAAGTCGGGAAACGCCAGAACTTAGTGAAGGTCGGAGGTGCTTCACTAAGTGCTACTGTAGCCACACCTCTTCAACCCCAAAGACTGTTTGTTCCCATCAAGCTGCAGTGGCAAGGCCACCAAGTGGCCACCCAAGCTTTCATTGATTCAGGAGCAGCAGAAAATTTTATAGACAAGACCTGGGCTATGGATAATAACATACCCCTAAAGCCAAAGACTCCGAAAACAGCTATTTCTGCATTAGACGGGACTCCCCTAGGAACAGGAATGGTGTCCTCTCAGACGGATGTTATCGGTGCAGTAGTCGGCGTACTACATTTCGAGGAGATACAATTCGATGTCCTGTCCAGTCCTCATATACCCATTATCCTGGGAATGTCATGGCTCCAATCTCACAACCCCAGCATCGATTGGAAAGAAGGACAGATCTTGGCCTGGAGTAAGGAGTGTTTAAAGAAATGCTGTAACCCTCCCACTAAGTTAAATTTGATACTGGACACTCCAGCTGAAGACCCCCGTCATCTAATACCATCTCAGTACTGGGACTTTCTGGATGTCTTTTCTAAACAAAAGGCGAACACCTTACCTCCTCACCGTGCGTATGACTGCACCATAAAGCTGTTACCCGGTACCAGTCCACCTAAGGGGCACACGTACCCATTATCTCAACCCGAAAATCAAGCTTTGGCTCAATACATTGAAGAGAGTTTGGAAAAAGGATTCATCAGACCCTCAGCGTCTCCAGCCGGTGCAGGGTTCTTTTTCGTTGCCAAGAAGGACGGCTCTTTACGCCCCTGCATCGATTACCGGGGGTTAAATAAGATAACAGTAAAGAATAAATACCCTCTTCCTCTCATAACCGAATTATATGACCAGTTAAAGGACGCCACCATCTTCACCAAACTTGACCTCCGTGGGGCATATAATCTGATTCGTATTCAGGAGGGTGATGAATGGATGACCGCCTTCAATACTCGATACGGGCATTATGAATATCTAGTTATGCCTTTCGGACTGTGTAACGCCCCGGCAGTTTTTCAGAATTTTGTGAATGACATCTTTCGAGACATGTTGCTATCTCATGTTATGGTGTACCTAGATGACATCTTGATTTATTCCCAAAATCTGACTGAGCATCGGCGACATGTTTCTCAAGTACTGCAGCGTTTAAGAGAACATTCACTATACGCCAAGGCCGAGAAATGCGAGTTCGAATGCGACAAAGTCAAGTTCTTGGGTTATATCCTGTCTCCTGGACAGTTAGAGATGGATCCAGACAAGCTAGCAGCTATTAAAGACTGGGAAGAACCTTCTGACGTCAAGGGCGTGCAACGATTTGTGGGATTTGCTAATTATTATCGTCGCTTCATCCGGAACTTCTCTCAAACCATTGCCCCCATCATTGCTCTCACCCGAAAAGGGGCGAATCCCAAATCCTGGACCCCTGTGGCAAAGGAGGCTTTTGCGAAACTAAAGTTGGCCTTCACGACAGCTCCTATTCTACAACGTCCTAATCCAGACTTACCTTTTGTCCTGGAAGTTGACGCATCGGAAAGTGGAGCCGGGGCCATCCTGTCCCAGCGTAATCAGGAATCTAATCGTCTCCATCCATGTTCATATTTCTCTAAGACCTTTACCCCAGCTGAACGAAATTATGACATCGGAAATCGGGAACTGTTAGCTATCAAATTAGCCTTAGAAGAATGGCGTCATCTTCTTGAAGGAACTACCATTCCCGTTACAATCCTGACCGATCACAAGAATTTGGTCTATATTGAAAAAGCCAAAAGACTTAATCCCCGTCAGGCTCGATGGGCACTGTTTTTTACCCGCTTCAATTTTTCGATTTCATTTCGCCCGGGTTCAAAGAATCGCAAAGCAGATGCTTTATCCAGGAAACACGAAACACCTAATTTTGACACCCCTGTTGAACCCATCATACCTCCGACCAAAATCATTGCCACCATTCACAACACCCTCATGTGGCACATCTCCAAATCACAGACACCTCGTCCTAAGGGACTGATGCCACCTCCTGGGAGATTATTTGTTCAGCCGCGGTTTCGTAAAGCCGTCCTATCCTGGGGTCATGCTTCTCCAGTAGCGGGCCATCGGGGAGTTCGGAATGTGAAATTTCTGCTCCAGAGACATTTTTGGTGGCCTTCCATGACTCGGGACATTGTAGACTTTGTACAAGCGTGTAACGTATGTGGTCATAATAAAATACCTCGCATCAGACCGGCAGGATTGTTATGTCCACTACCCGTTCCGGAACAACCATGGCAACACATAGCCATGGATTTTGTTACAGACCTACCTCCCTCCAAAGGCCACACGACAATTCTGGTTGTAGTTGATCTGTTCAGCAAGCAAGCTCATTTTATCCCTCTCTCCAAACTGCCGTCTGCCAGTACCTTAGCCGAGACCTTCATGAAAGAAATCGTTCGTTTACACGGTGTACCTCAAAGAATAATTTCTGATAGAGGATCACAATTCATTTCCAGGTTTTGGAGGGCCATGTGCAAGCTCATGGGAATAGAACTGCATTTTTCATCTTCTCATCACCCGCAATCCAATGGACAGGCTGAGAGAGCTAACCAGGTACTGAAACAGTATCTTAGGATGTATGTCTCAGAAGACCAGTCAGATTGGTCTACACTATTACATCTTGCTGAATGGTCTTACAATAGTTCATTTCATGAATCTTTAAAGATGTCTCCTTTCAAAGCAGTTCATGGATACGAACCCCAGTTATGGCCTCAGGAGGCCAGTTCCACAGGGGTTCCTGCGGCAGAAGCCCAATTTCAAGTTCTGCGAGACCATTGGGCAAGACTGGCCGAACATTTAAAACATACTAAAGAACTGCAAAAGAAGACAGCTGACAAATATCGGTCCAGAGGACCTATACTTAATCCCGGTGACTCTGTGTGGCTCTCAACTAAATATCTGCATCTTCAGCAAGCCGCCAGAACTTTGGGACCCAAATACATTGGGCCTTACAAGGTTAAAGCAAGAATTAACGAAGTTACTTATTCCCTGGTTTTACCTAAAACTATGCGCATCAATAACGCATTTCATGTCTCGTTACTTAAACCTGTGGTGACTAATCAATTCTCTTCCTCGGTCCGTGTTCCTGCACCAGTAATGATACAAGATGAAGAAGAATATGAAGTTCAGACTATCTTAGATTCCAGAAAGAAACGGGGGCAATTACAGTATTTTATTAGGTGGAAGGGATACGGTCCTGAGGAGAGTTCTTGGATCCCAGCCTCTGATGTTCATGCTCCTGCCAAGATTCGTGCTTTTCATTCCAGATTTCCACAGAAACCTGCTCCTGATCGCCAGGATGGCTCTCGTAGAGGGGGGGGTACTGTTACCTCCTCCTCCGTCGGGCTGCCGGCAGGGACGCCGAGACGTAGCCTGCGCAGCCGGCTCCCTGCTCGTGCCGTCGCGGTGAGCAGCCGCCGGGTCCGTTCGCCTGCGAGACGCGCGTCCCCGGCGAGTTCGCGGGATAATTCCGGGGCGCGCGCCTCCACGTCGTGAGAGCCGTTCGCGCATGCGCGAACGGCTCATCTCATGAATATTCATGTCGCTCTTAAAGCGACATTTATTCTTTTTTCTCCTCCCCCTAATTAGGAGGGTAGGAGGATCCATATGGTTGGAGGGATATTTAAACCCTCATTTGGCACTACACCATTGCCTGTGTTAGTGCCTTTTTGCCTTCCACTAGCGTTATTCCTGATTCAGCTTTCTGGTTTTGACTCCTGCTTATTCCTGACCTCCGTTGTATCGCTGCCTGCCCTGACCTTTGCTTGTGACCCCGACTACTCTTTTGCCTGACCCCTCGGATACCGTTGTTATTTATTATTTATTTTTTGTTCCTGAGTTCCACCTTATCTTTATTCTTGGTGATATACTACCTGTCTCCTGTGCCTGGTGGCAGTACGTCCTCTCTCCTCCAGAGGGCGCTGATTCTGCAGCGCGGATCCAGAACCTGTACCCTGGTCGTGACAGTTACAGATGTAACTCAAGACTTAACTCAAACCACTCAGCAGGATTCACTCAAGTCAACTCGGACATCAAATTCTGTCCATTTACAGAAAGGTGGCTTACAATTGAGTTGAGTCCAACATTGCAAATCTATCTCTTGAGTTGGACTCGATTGCAGTGAAGTTCCCCTTAATCGCTGTTGAGTTGTCCAGAAAGCTGATCATAAAGCCTGCCCATAAGACGTCGAGCGGGTAAATTAGAAGTCGATTTGGTTATTGAGTTAGTCAGCCCTCTTTAGTCTTCTGGCCAAAGCAACTCAAGTTGTTTTTTCTGTGTATAGCTGAATTTATATCTTCTTTTAGCTGCCAAGCCTAAGTTGACAGCCAAGTCAACGTGAATCGAGTTGGTTAAGTTGATGGTTGAGTTGCTATTTTTTAAGCCAACTCAGTCCAGTGTAGTATGTAGAGAACATGTTACTTGAACTAGTGAATGTGTATATCTCCCTTTCTCTGTATTCCTATATATATATATTTATATACCGTATTGGCTCGAATATAGGCCGCACTTTTTTCCCCCACTTTAAGTCTTTAAAGTGGGGGTGTGGCCTATATTCGGGGTCTAGCGCCCGACTGCATGTCCCGGGCGCCGGGCAGGCAGCGGGGTTAGGATACAGATCCTCCGCAGCGGTGCAGGGGACCTGTATCCCACTCCCCGATACGCTCAGACAGCCTCCCCTGCCAGCACTTCCCACGGGGGGGGGTGCCGGCACGGGAGGTTGTCTAAGCGCCCCCCCCCGGACTTACCGGAGCAGACTCCCGGGTGTCTTGCGGGGCCGCGGGGGACATCTACGCAATACAACTTCCGGTTCCGGTGCCGGGGGGGGAGAGGAGGACAGTGGCAGCATATCTCGGGGGGGGACAGAGTGGCAGCATGTTTTTTTGGTGTTTTTTTTAAAGAAAAAAACTTTTTCTTTAAAAAAGCACCAAACTTTTAGGGTGCGGCCTATATACGGGGGCGGCCTATATATATATACATTCCTTAATTGCAAAACTGAAATTCAAGTAATTAATCTTCCTGCCATTATAATGATTTCTAAATCAATCTGCGTGTTCCTTTAATTTCAGCAATAAAGTCGAAGTAAACATGTTTTTCTTCTTCTTCTCCTATGGCCAAATTAACCTCACATTCTACAATTCTGTTCAACCTGCTGGATCCCATCAAGTTCTTTACGTAGGGAAATCCTTTTAAATCCCCCCCCGGCCAAAACATTACCGCTTGACTTAATATCTAATTGCTTGTAAAAAAAAAAAATTACTGGCACAAGTTCTTGGATTGCAGAGAATTAACTCTTGAGAATTTAGGACAGGAAAAAAACAAAAAAACCCAGCGATAATAGGAAATAACATGAGGTTTTCTAACGATTTAGCAAAAATAAAACATTTTATACAATCCTAAAGAACAGCAAGGCAAGCAATCGATAAAAGTTCATCAAACACCGCATATTCCCATTATAAATGTGCTGTCTGTGGAAAGACATTGAACGCGTTGATTGTTTTTATAGAGAATGGGAAAGTTGTCATTGAAACAAAAATCTAAATTGATACATAATAATTGATACATTATTTTAACCCTGAGATTAAGTTAATATAGTGTGATTTACTATTATCTTGTATCTGTGAAGAACATGTAATATCTCTAGGGGTATTACTGCTGAAGCACATTCTCTGTCATCTCCTAATGCATGGGGTTCATGTCAGTGTTATTTGTGAAAGGTACATGGAATAAACATTTAATCCAGTTGGGGCCGTTGGGATTTAGTCGTTTAAAATACAAGTATGGATGACTGAATGGGATCTCTATGCCTACAACCTAAGAGACTGCCCCGGATCCTGAGCTGGTAGAAGGTATCTCCACCAGGTTCCTCCACCCTGTATGTGCAAGGAGAGGCTCACTGGAGACCATGTTTGCGTAGATAATAAGCAAAACTAGGGATGCCCCTGGTTACAAGTATGATAACCGCTGAACTGGCCCTGCATAATGAATTGTTCAATCAGGGAGATACATTCTACCCCTTCTTGTTCAGCTGCACTTAATCACAATAACACCATGAAAAAAAATGTAACATACCATTTCCCGTAATGACTGATGAATGCATTATTATAACGTATTATTCATTGCAAAATTCTAACTTGAGAAATGAGTAAAAGGCAAAACTTTTACTTGAAATTGAAATTGCCTTAAAATTTTTGCGACACTTCCCATCAACACCCACGGTAGTGCAGAGACTTTAAGTGTTTGCTCACTGCCTATGTTTTTATTTCCTGAAACATTGAGTGAGTTTCGAAGTGAACACCTCAGAGATGTCACCGACCAGGTAAATATACAGAACCGTGCATTAGGGAACCTCTTGGTTTGTGTATAATATAGAAATGTATGGATTGCCTGAGCTCTTGCCTCTGTATATGTCAATGGTAAGACCCCATCTTGAATATGCAGGGCCATATTGGGCATCTGTTCTTAAAAGGACATTATGGAGTTTGAGGCTACAGAGTTAAGAGGAAAGGAACATCTTAGATATGAAGAAAGGCTGGAGAATATCATTATACATATTCATACGGGGGCAATATCGGTCGCTCTCTGGTCTGTTCATTAATAGGACTTGTACCGGGAACCAGGGGTCTACTGGAAGGTCACCTTTCTTTGTACCAATGAGTAGCCACTTCGATTCTCAGAAAAAAATGATGCTGCGCCATGGAAAAAACTTCCCAATGAACTGTACCACCAAAATAACGACCTGAAAATCAGATACCAAAAAGAATATGGTTTGTTGTTTTTTTTAAAGGCACAAGACAAAGGTGACTCTGGGAAGCCACATTGGACATCAATCGGTTTACTTGTTATTTATGGCCCATGGGACATTGAATGTGACGGGCGAGTGTCCCCTGAAAGTACCCAATAGATTTGAACCTGTACAGGTGAGACACGGTGAACAACCAAAAAAGGTGCCTACTATCTATATTGGGGTCTGTATGAGGTCACGTAGGCTCCAGGTAGACTCAGGGGAGTGCGGGGAATGGTTACTTGGGGCATGGAGCTCAACTGCAAACAGAGCTCCAATAATACCTTATGTATAATTGTTTGTTGATCCAGCAAGAAATCAGACGTCAAAAAGGATTGGTATTCCTTTCTTGAGGCATAATGGGGAATGGTTTCAATGTGGGGGTCTTCTGGATCAACAGTGGGGTGGAACTTGGACTTGTGTCTTTTGTTTCGATCTAACGTATTATATTACTATACAGTTATACTTACGCTGCAGTGTTGATGGCTAGAGGCTATGTATCGTGTGCCCTGTAATGTGCATGTTGAAGTGTGATGATATGTTTCTTGCATGGATTGTGTTTTTGTTCACCAGATTATATTATTGGCTGGTTATTTGTAAGACAGCCCTGCAATTTTCCTACATTATTCAATATTTTATTTCCGTAAAAAATGGCATTTTAAGACCGAAGCTTTATGGAATTCATAGTCAGGGCGAAGCAGATAGAAAGCTCTGCTTGTATCTCGAAGACAATGCGAATGACAGCTTCAGCAATTAAATAATAATTGAAGGTGTGAATGTTTTATTGTTATGGACGGACTCATAGAAAAGTAAGCCATTAAAAATAGTAGAGGCTCCCTATTGGTACCGGCTGGGTTGTCAGGACTCGCCGGTAATGATGCATGAAACATATGGCGACAAAAACGGCGCTAGAGACGTCGAACAGCTTTTGTGTAATATTATTGCAGAATGCAAGTCATCGCCAGGTGTCACGCCACGGAAATACGAGAGGATGTGAAAAGATGATTTAGTGCCAAACATAAGATTTACTCTGCTAATATCATTTACTGAACTTTTACTGTTTTAGACCAAGCTGGGTACCGAAGGCAAAAAAGTAAACAGTTATTTTAAATTTAAAGAGAGAGAAAAAAGTAAAGATAACTTGAGATTAATTTCATTTACAAAAAAAAAATAAACTACTTATTTATTTTTTATATTAAAAGAACAATCATCCCTGTTTTATTTTTGGTTTTTGTTTATTTTAGTGCCTCTATTCTTTCAAATAGCTAAAAAATCCACATTATAGGATATAGTTACCAAGGATGAAGTTTTCCAAAATTTGTAAAAAAAAAAAAAAGAAAAAAATGTAAAAAAAAAAAAAAAAAAAAAATTAAAAAAAAAAGAAAAAAAAAAAAAAAAAAAAAATAAATAAATAAAAGCCGGGCCAACTTGGAACAGCCCTCCTGCAGAGGCAGGAAAGCAGTGGGTCATATAGTTTTGTTGTAGAAAATCAAACTATATATTTAACGTTTATCAAATTTTCTTTTATTCATACAGCTATTATAATTTTGTTTTTGAACGCTACATAATACCGCAGTATGAATACAGAACGCCGTCGATATATTGCTTAGCAACGTTATTCGAATATTATTTCATTGAATGCTACTATTTAGACTACATTTTTATTTTAGCTGTGAGGACTGAGGTTGATTCTGGAGTCTGAACTCAGGGTATGGAGCGCACACTCACAATGTCCGCTACCCGGAAGGTCGAGTAGACAAACACCCACACCGGTAGGCATCAGAAGCGATACAAGGTCTGGGCTGGCAGTACAACTTCCATGGGAGACCAGACAAGGTGAGAAATCCAAGGAGATCAGCCATGTGAAGCAGGATAGACTAGTAACCCGGTGATGGAGGGATTCATGATAGGAAGACGCTTGGTCATCAATGGTAGAGCATCACCTGAGCTCCTTCTGATCACTTTTGGTGGGTTTGGGCATCATGATGTGCAATTATGACATTCGTCCGATGAACGCATGTACAAAGTACCTTCTGTTGTAGCATACCGACACGGTCATACCCTGCGACTGGTTGGTAGCAGGCGGCTTCTTGGCACGATGTTGGTTGAGTAAGGACCTGGCAGTGGACTGAGGACTATGGCCCTGACACCAGCACTGATTAACACATTTTCTAAAGTTTCAAGGAACCAAAGTTTTTTTTGCAAGGATTTAAAGGTAAAAAAAGGCTTAAATATCTGTAAGAACTAATTTTCGTGAGGCTTTTTTTTGGTAATTATCATTTGAACTCTTAATCTTGGAATAACGTTTTTTTTACAGTGTATTTTCTTCTACTTTGCATTCAAAGAGTTAAACCAAATCCAGTTTTCTTTTGAATCCATCTTAATTGAGTGTGAATGCACGCAAATCTCTCAGATATCAGCACCGACCCATCTAAAAACCTCTCTGCGCAATGGCAAAAGAATAGTCACAAAGCTGTCATTCACACACAATGTGATTTAACCCCTTAAGGACAATGGGCGGTCCCTAAACCCATTGAAAACAATGCATTTTGAGCCCGTACATGTACGGGCTTTGTCATTAAAGGGTTAAAAAAACCCTTCCCAGGTTTGGAATCTAAAGCATCCTATTGAATCTTTAACCAGATCAGTAACCATGGTTCCTCGGCTAGAGACTTTCATCTCGCGTGCGATCTTTACGTTTTCCCTTTCTTTCACCCATAAAGAATTTAGAATAATGAGCATCCTCGGCGACGGCCATCCATGCTTGAAGACAACAATAAATATCTCCTTAACTAACAGTAACTGACCTGTTTATCGTACTTGTTTTACATTATTGGGGCAATTTATTTTAACCGCGCTCCTACGTCTCCGGTGTTCTTTAGATTGCCCTTTTTTTCTTCTTCTGTAACAAAAAAAAAATATAGTTTATAACACATCCATTTGATGGCATTATTCCCGGCCATAGTCGGTTAATGTCACTCGGATATAACGTGGCTCATGAGAAAGAAGACGTTAGGCATTGGCTGTGTTTTTAACATTTGGCCTCTTCAAATATCACCGGCTCGGCTGACATATTTGAAATCAGACGGGTAAAGAAGAACTGCTTCTATCTATTTCTACTAAAAGACGCGCATGAAGAACCGAAGAATAGAGAAAACAAGTGCGTCTATCTACACATCTCATTATTTTTTCTCTCCCTCTGAAGCTTGTGTTTATTTATCATTCTGCATTGTATGTGTCCTATGATGTCATAGTTAATAAATATTTCTCAGCAGAAAAAGCATCTACAAATACTTAATTTTATATCATTTAACACAACTACAAGAGCAGCTGGTTGTGTAGCGATGGCTGTGTGGCAGCGATCTTTTGCCCTTATGGCACTGGCTATGACATCATATCCAAGCACCATTACAACAGCATAAAATATGCCCATGTGGGGGCAGGTAACATATCAGAGAGACTGTTTCTTTTTCCACATTTAAAGTATTGTAGGGCATGGATAGAAGTGGATCACAGGTGGAATCCAGAACAGGTCCATGAGTTTCCTCAAACTTAAGTTAAACCTCTCCAGCTTTTAACACAACGATGCACAAAAGGCAAGAGCAAGGCTTATGATAGGGAGCTCTAGGCATGGGGGTGAGTAGGTTTTAAACACTGAAAACATTCTCCAAATCTTATTCAGTAGACATGGTATAGATCGTAAGTGCATACATGGGCATGGCCATCAACACCATCAACGTGGTACGTCTGAAAGTGGTGGTCCAATCAGATGTCGAGTCTGCTTAATGGGGACAACAGTGTGGCTTCAATGTTCTTACTCATATATAAAGGTTAAAGCTTGTGGACGTATAGGTGACACATTTGGGAACCAGCTGAATTCTGAACTTCTCAACCCCTAGTGTCATTTTTTTGTGTTTGGTTTTATCTCTAATGATTAGAGACCCTATCTCGAGAAGAATATTGACATTCCGTATTTAAATGGTGAATGGGTTGCAGGATAAAAGATTGAGGAAAGACTAAGGAGCCTCAATATGAATATCAAAGTGTAAAAGGCCAGTGTATAAGCCAATTTATTTTGTTTTTTTACTACAGACACACAACTCTGCAACAAGCCATTCTGCAACCATTGCTTAACCAAGAAACTCGTGGAAAGTTGATATAAATGAAGAACGTTGGCCAGATGGTTTTCTCCAAGGGGGAGCTTTAGGAGATTTTCTTCTAATAGTTGCCAAAGTCTCAATTCATCTGGATTAATTTTCTTCAATTTCCTTTTAAGGCTTAAAAACACTTGTGATATCCTCAGTGGTGGGATCTTTTTTTTTTAAGGATCTTAAAGGACATAATGAGAAACAAATATGTGAACCAAATCTAGGAAATGATTTTGTACTTAAATAGGGATTTCTATTGGATTAAATTAAATTATTGCAATATTTCAAAACCGAATTCTGTGTTATTGTGTTATTTCTAAATGATCGTGACAGGATACAGACTTTGTGCATTGATGTTTACAAATACAACGTTATGCATCTGGGAGAAGAAAAGTAAGCATTTTTTAAAGTAAATACAACCAAATGAGTTTATTGATGTTTACGGTGCTACCTTTTTTTTTTTTAATAGGCTGACATTTTGATTTTAGAAGACGTTTGTGAGACTATATCAAATCTGAAGCAATACTAATTCTCAGGAAACTCTCCGAGGTTGACCTGGAGTTACCAGATGAAGTACTGGTTCCCCAAGAAACTCTTCTTCTTCAGGCCCAGGAGCAGTATGTGACCATGCCTACTGCCCACCCATGCTCTTCTTACTGATGGCTCATTTACCTCACCCCACCCCCACATTTCCCCATGCTAAATGCCCTCTAGGGCTAGCCCTCTCCCCGAAAAGAGAGCTTTGGGTTGCTTACATTACCAAGTTCTCAGGTATGCATATGTGTTGGGTTACAGGTCAGAAAGTTGGCTGTAAATTTATTAGGGGGAATTGACTTCATTGGCATAAAGCATCCGCTCATTGTGGTGTTTGGGCAGGAAGTTACCAAAACTGACAGCAATGGCCGCCCCCATGTAAGTGGATAAAAGGGAGTTTATTGGAAGAAAATCCAATCAATGCCGACCCGACATTACTGTATACAGCACAGGGGTTTACGCTGAAGGTGAAAAAAGTAGTTTTCCAATGTGACTTCTTCATAATCAAATACGGTCACATAATTGTTCTAAAGATTTGTGAAAGGACACAGAACATAAAGAACTCTTTTTATAATCACAGCCCAAAGCGCGCTGTGTCTGTCACTCTGTTATATTTATAACTTATTCCAATAAGGAGATAGAGATTACTTTGGCTCTTTGACAATTTTACACATAATAGTTTACTGACGGCAGGAGAACGGTCACCTCTGTCTATCTGAGACATTTTGTATCTGTTTGTAAATTTTCCTTGCAGTTATTATACGAAAACAGCACCGGATAATATTGTCATTTCATTTCTTAATTGAATAACTATTTTTATCAGAAAAATAATATCCTAAGAAACGGCGCAGACGCTAGTCTTGTGCATTAGGATTCGTACAGATTAAAATTTTAAAGAAATTTGCCAATTTTGTCAATTTGTACGAATCACCAAAAACGAGGAGGGGCTCCCAACGAAAAAAACGAAAAGGAAGTAAAAAGCCCTAAAATTTCGTTGGTTCTTTGACTCACTCAAAGAACCAACGATGCTCCGCCGTTTTGCAGAAAGTTTTTCACAGGCCGTGTCAACGGAAAAGAGGGGGAAGAAAGAAGACACCAGACAGAAAAAAAGAAGTTCCAAGAGAAGAAGCAGAGTGGATCGGATCCAGAGCCAAGCTTCAGGAAGAGTGCTCACACATCTAGGCATGCCCACAAAAACACACACAGCACTATCACAACCAGACACTCAACACTAACACAACCAGACACTCACATTAACACACAAATACAGACACTAACACAACCAGACACTCACATTAACACACAAATACAGACACTAACACAACCAGACACTCACATTAACACACAAATACAGACACTAACACAACCAGACACTCACATTAACACACAAATACAGACACTAACACAACCAGACACTCACATTAACACACAAATACAGACACTAACACAACCAGACACTCACATTAACACACAAATATAGACACTAACACAACCAGACACTCAACACTAAGACACATGTGCACACATTAACACAAACATGCCCAGACACTCACATTAACACATATGCACACAGACACTCACTCTAACAAACCCAGACACACTAAAACACACACACACATAAACATACCCAGACACATGCAATTCATGCAATTCTTTTATGAGGCTCGCACACAGGATGAGCTGCCGCTCTACTTTTGTACTTGAGGCACATGATCTCTATTTGACATCGAGCATTCTAATCTGTTTTAATTTGTTTTTTACATCTGTCCCTTTAAAATTAAAAATATTTAAGGAAGAGTTTCACTTTGAGTTCCCACTCATGGTAGGCAAACAGATATACATACAAGAATAGAAACCCCTGAAGTGGAATGTGGCATTTGGACTCAAAAGTTTTTTTTAATAACTCAATAACGACAAAAGATAACATTTTAGTGATAAAAAAATCTTTGCTAACAGGTAATGACTGCACATCCCTGGTTATTAAAGACATTCATCTCTAAATCCATGTTCCTGTATTCTGTCGTGAGATGAGTACAGGGTACAGGGCCTCACCTTTCTAAAAGATTCTTTCTAGTTACTTATTTTAGGTCTATTCACTAAAGAAAGGCAAGCAGTGATTTGGGTTAAGGGTTAACACAGTAGACTAGCCACGATTTTTTTTCATCAGATTTTTTATTTATTTTATTTAATACATATAATAAATGTAAAATATATATAAAATATACCGTATTTGCTCGATTATAAGACGACCCTTATTATAAGACGACCCCAAAATCTGAATATTAACTTAGGAAAAAAAGAAAAAGCCTGAATATAAGACGACCCCAAAGGAAAAAAGTTTTACCAGTAAATGTTAATTCATGTAAACTAATTTTTTTAATAAAAGCTATGATTGAGAAAAAGATTTTTTTTGTTTTTATTTCTTGTATTTTCCAACCTGTCCCCCAGTTACGCACATCTGCCCCCAGGCTTGCCACTCCAATATGGCACTGTGGCCCATGATATGCCTTTTGACCCCCTATGTGCCACTCTGCCTCCAGAAATGCCTTATACCCCTGTATCCCATTCTGGCATTTAGGGGGTTAAAATGCATATTATGGGGCAGAGTGGCATATAGGGAGGTATAAGGCATTTCAGGAGGCAGAGTGGCATTAAGGGAGTTAAAAGGCATTGTATAGAACACTCTGCCTCCAGAAATGCCTTATACCCCTATATGCCACTCTGCCATTTAGGGGGTTAAAAGGCATATTATGGGGCAGAGTGGCATATAGGGAGGTATAAGGCATTTCAGGAGGCAGAGTGCACTATTAAATGCCCCCTTAACGCCACTCCAGAAATGCCCTATGCCCCCATTTAACACACACACTATACCCCCATTTAACTAACACACACACACACACTCTCTCTCTCCCCCCCTCTCTCTCACCCCCCTTCCCCCGCTCTCCCCTCTCTCTTACCGGTGCTTCCAGCCGGGGCAGCGGGTTGACGTTGCCTTCCGCTGCAGCCGGAAGGAGGTGGAGTTGGCAGCGGGGGTTTGTATGCGTCCGTCGCGTATACTTTCCCCGGCTGTCAGAGATCAGAGTTCCCCGCACCGGTGCGGCACCGGTGCGGGGAACTCTGATCTCTGACAGCCGGGGAAGGTCTATGCGACGGACGCAGACAACCCCAGCTGCTAGCCACACCTCCTTCCGGCTGCAGCGGACGTTGTCTACGCGGATCGCGTAGACGTCAACCCGCTGGCCCGGCAACACAGCAGGAAGCACCGGTAAGTGTGTGTATGATGGGGGGGGGGGTCGGGTGAGACAGGAGGATCCAGGTCCCCTGCAGCGGTGCGGGGGATCTGGATCTTAGTCTCCTAATCAGACCTCTATTTGAGGTCTTATTAGAAGACGACCCCGATTAGAAGACGAGGGGTATTTTTCAGAGCATTTGCTCTGAAAAAAACCTCGTCTTATAATCGAGCAAATACGGTAATAAAATCAAAAGGAGTTCAGTTAAAGACTGTGATCCTGAGGGTAAACCCATTCACCCCGAGACCTCTGAGACCAATCCTAATAGCTCACAGTATGAAGTTTGGTCTAATTTATTCAAATATGGGGAAAAAAAATCACTTAATGCCAACAGCGTCAATATTATATAACTTCATTATATCTATTTGAAATATCTGACTGACGGCACCTGGAGGGGCCCAAGTGTGCGGACAAAGGCTGGATATCCCCCCGACACAATCTACGTAAGCATAAAGGCATAGTCCCTGGCTGTGCTTACCCCAACAGGCAGCCTTAAAGTGCCAGAGCCACCTAATCATCAAGCAGTCAAACCCTGCTGAAAACTGTATTTATGATGCGGTTTATGGTTGTTCCGTTTGACATAAAGAAGTTCAAGTTTTTTTGTCAAAATTGGTCAGAGAACCGGTTCAAAATCTTTGTGGAATTCCGATTTCTGTATTTTTTCTAGGTTCTGATTCTGATGATGTAGAAAGTGTGACAGTAGTAATGATGTCACGAGATGTATTTCTTCACTAAAACATGACCATCATGGTCCAAGGTCAACGAAATTTGTTGAAGATTTGTTTTAAGTAACATCCACACCACACAAGGGGATACAAATGGATTCTAAAGCTGAACTAAAGGGAAGGTGTGCCTCCAATGATACACATTTATAACACATTGCTTAGCAGATCCTTCTTCAGGCCTTCTTGAAGATTTTCTGATATAAGACTAGAATCAGCAGGGACATATTTAGGCTTAGGGCAGCAGGCCGTCGGCAGATGTCGCTGACGGGGGAGCAGGGATCGGCGCCTCATCAATTCTGAGCCACCGGTTACGCGCACCTACCCCCCTGGGGTGCATGTTCCTTTTATTATAGGTGTTGGGGCTGGGAAGCCCCCTGCTATCTCATTCTATAGACTAAAACCAAAGCATGAAGTTATTAACTGAAGATGAAAAGGTTTGTGATATTTTTTTCTCCTTTTGTACGGCGGATTATTAAATATTAGCGACGCTAAGAATTTTTGCAGAATGCACAGAAGTAGAAATATCCTTAATTATTAATGTTAATGATTACAGTATTTTACATAGCATGGGCATTCACAGTGTGTTTACTGCATCAAACAGAAATCGTTTTCCCTCAGAGGTACAAACGCTTAATCTTGAGAGAGAGGAAAGACGGCATATCTCACGAGAAGATTAACCTGTATCTCTCGCTGACGAGTGGAAAAACATTTCGGGAACAAACAAATAAATACTATGTTTTTAAGAGAGGGATTCTGTATAGTCCATGATATATATATATATATATATATATATATATATATAATCACAAGCACGTTAAAGCTGGCATTTTTTTTTTTTTTTTTTATAAAAATGTTTTTTGAGTTTTACATCCCTTTGACTGCTGAGGTAACTTGTAGGTATTAAAAAGTATTGATATATACGAAGGGGATATATAAGTGCGGCAACCTTCAAACAAAGGCGGAAGTGGTTAATTCTGCATGGGATAGACATACGGCTCCTGAATCTAAGACACGACCAACGACTGATTAAGGTTTGAGTCTTTACTGCAGAAAAAAAACAGTCGGACCCCAGCTTGATGCTACCACAAGATGTTGTCTAACTGTATGATCCCGCCGGAATATGGTGTATTGTTTGAACCAATAAAACTTAATGACACCATGAGGTAGAACCTATGTTATTTTTAAGCAGGCTGAGTAGCTTTGTAAAAAAGCTTCGATGACTTCATACAGCCTAAGGATTTCCAGTTGGGCAACCCTAAGAACGCTCACTTAATGTACACATCTAGCAGTGAGGGGGCCATACTTGCCTATAGGCCTAAGTTTGTGGAAATTATCGTGACGTGTGCCTTGACAAGTGTCTATTTTTGGAACTACTACGAAATATACATAGACAATGAACTGGGCACTAGCGTGCATGTCATAAAATTACATGAGCAGAACATGCTAGATGTCACTATGCCACTCGCATGACTTCACGCATGATCAAGGACACTAGCTGAAAGACACTAAAATTTGGATCATTAGTTGTCACATTGAGGTGAGGTTCCCATATGCAGATGGTTGCCAGCTCTCATAGTCCAAAATCCAAGGGGCATTCCAGAAGCCAAAATCCAAGAGCTGGTCAAAGATCGGGGTTACCAGCAAACCAGCCAAGTCCAGCCAAACACCAGAAACTGGAGATCAAAACACAAACTCTGATCAGTTTCTATCTTGAAGGCACCTGAGCACCAAGTAAAACTTGGCACCAAGCATATGGAAAGTCATGTACGCAACAAGCGTCTTGGGACTGATGTGACGGATGTTGGTGTCATTGCAGTTGTTTGTCCAGTTCTGCTGGGTAAATGCGCATGTACAAACTAGTGTATTGGAGCCGGTAAGATGTTTTTTACTGAGTGCCCTAATCCCTTTGTTTCAATATTTGTTGAATGTTAATTAGTTGCAAACTTTTTTTTTTATATATACAGCACCGTTGAATGCGTTGCCACTTGATAAATACATGGAAATAATGAAGAGTAATTTGTACATCGATGCAAGAGGTCTGGCTCGGAAGATAGTGTAAATAGGGAAACAGTTGTTTTTTCAGTGCAGAATTACACATTCAGTGGAATAGATGACTTAATTAATGTTAAACACTCTGCTGCTCACTTCATAACAGCAAGGTTTTGACTTTGCAACCGATGCTCAAACATGCAAGCTGCGTATCCCATTGAGTTTATTCACCAAGACGTCAAATAGTCAGCTGGATTAAGAGTTTGCATGCTAACACTCACACAGGTGATCACTAAAACGTGAGTTGTTTGCCAGTGCATGTGATCCTCTGCAAGTTTCAGACAAAGGCATACAAGTTGAAGGACATCTCGCATGTCCTCACCTAAAACTTGCAAAATGTCATAACAAATCGCCATGCCCTGGCAATACACTAAAATAAAAATGTAAATAAATAACTCAATGGAGCCCTGGGATAGGGACCGATGGTAAATAAATCAAGCTGGAAGGGAGTGAAGTCCCTAAGTATACCTCCTATTCCCTACCCATGCATTTTGCAGTGTGTTTTACTGCATGCAAATCGGTGCAAGCATTCTGAGGAAGATTACACTTCTGTAATGCATGCAATAAAATGCACTTGAGTCAATGAGATTATCATAAAAATATGGCTGAAGTGTACCTTTAAGTATGTATATATAATGTGTGTGTGTGTATATATATATATATATATATATATATATATATATATAGTGTATATATAAGTATACCTGAGCATTTCCAGATCTTTTAACCTTAGTACTTCAGTAAACTTACGCGGACTCAAAAATAACTTTGCCGGGTGACAAATTGCATATTGCGACACATCTCATACTTTCCTAATGTTACCTTTTCCACAAAACTGCAAAATTGTTTTTGCTACATAATCATATTGTCGTTCAGAAAGAGAAGCACTTAATTTTAGACTAATTCAAAGTCAAAATGATTACTCTCTTTTATTCTTCTGGAGGACTGCCAGCATACGATATTACTTGAAGCATTGTGGCAGGGCCGCGTAATAATTTACCTGACAACTCAAATTATATGAAGGCCGTGTGTTGTATTAATTCTGAACACACTAATGTACCAGATAATTAAGTAAAGACTCACAACGGCCAAAGTGATTTCTTCAAGGTGAAGGAATGAACTTGAAGATTTAGAACAACTCATAGCAGGAATGGTTAGGAACCTTATTATTATTATTATTTATTGTTGTATATAGCGCCATCAAATTCCGTAGCGCTGTACAATGGATGTCATATACGTTATGCATCTCGCGATAGGACAGATTGACGTTCGGCTTCCATCTTGACCGATCCTCTTCAATTCTTCATGCCTTCATCGAGTTCTGGTGATTTTCAGCCAATACAATAGATTTGATTGAGTTTCGAGTTATGTCAAAGATCCATGCATATGGCGATGATTATAAAATAACGCAGAAGTATTCTTACTTTTAAGCAACCCCTTCTTAGCTAGAGAGAGATGAGGAAATAAACTGAAATAACGTTAATTATAAAAATCCTAAGTACTCATATTTATTTATAAGACTCCAGAAGGGAAAAAGATTGATAAAAAAACAATACATTTGCAAAATATTTTGGATATAATCAGTATCTCAACCTACTATAGATACAGAGCCCCACGTCTTAACAACTGATTCCACCATTCCTAAAAAAAAACATAATTTGGAGAGAAATATATCATACATACATGAAGCCGTATGCCAGACAAACGCTAATTCCTTTGATACTGATGCATGCTATAACACAGATACATTAAGTTCTTTCCCAGAATTTTTAGACAATATACACGGCTAATGTTCCTCTTTCAAAGCAAGATGAATGTGCGTATGCGTACAAAGCTAAAATATGTACATACTAAAACCAAAAAGTCATCACAGATGAAAAAACGCTTTTTATATATTTTTTTATATATTTTTTATTATTATTATTATCATTTGCGTTCCAGGATGTAGAAAAGTAGTGATTTAATTCAGACATGAGTGAAAGTGAGGAGCGTCATGCCGTGGGTCACCAAATCATCCACCAGGCAATGTTCAGAACGGCCAAAGTTGGGCAGTTGCCTAGACAGCATTGTGGTAGAATACGGAAGCGCCTTCCAGTAGCTGGAACTCTGTTGGATTGGAACCGCTCGTCGCTGAATGTAGAAAGGTTTCTAGTTGCCTGGAGGCAGCTGTTCTACTCCATTTCCATGTGTCGCAGAATTGCTGGGTTGCGTTGTGTGTATAATTCTTTATAGGGTTATATCGGCCCCAGGTTACAGGGTATTTTTTTGCTTTGTTGTGTTAAATGTAACTCCAGTTCTCAGTCCAATGTGGAGATTTTTAACTTCGTACACAATGTTTTGTTTTCCTCTCTAAAGTGGCTCATTTCAGGAGATGAATGACGGATTGTGACTAAGCTTTTCATTGAGAAAGTAACTATTTTAGCGAAGCTCTATGTGGGAATTAAACTTTTCAAAGCAGCGTGAGAGCTGCTGCAAACGGACCAACAAAGGGTTAATGCACAGAAAGTGGTGGTATTGGGTAATTTTACATATTTAACAAAATATCTTGATTAGCCCTTAAAGAAACGCAGAATTCTAAAATATGGAAACTAGTTCTCTTGGGATATTTTAGTGTACCATGTCATGTTCATGTTGCTGAATTTACATACATGTACAAAACACAGACACATATATACATACACACATAACCCAATAGAAATATACAAAAATAAGCTCACACATAAAAACACATACCCAAACGTACGCGTACACACATACTTACATACAGTGACCTATTTAACTTGGGTCCTGTCCTAGGCCTAGCACCCTCCCAGCCTCATCCTTTGCATCTTAAGCCAATTAAATCAGTTTAGTTTGAAAACAGTATGGCAACAATTATTGGGTGTAGTAGTGAAGCAAAGCAACTGAGAAATATTACCCACCTTCTTTCTTTTAGATTTGGGACGCTATGGTGGACCATGTCCCAGACCATGGCACCGTTCACAGAGGATGCATGTATGGTGAGTCGAACTTGCCTTCCTGATGCAAAAATTGGATGTATCTGATGTATAGGTCCTTATGAATGTCAACAGTCATTTTAGCTGACTTGTGCTCCTTTCCTCCTGGGAATCTACCTCACGCCGGACATTGGGGATTTACCTCTCTATTCTTTAGAAACAGGTTTGTTTATGGAGGAATAGCCTCCTTTTGGCTGCTTGGAGGAGCAGAAGGTCTGTGTTTCTGAAGATGGTTTTCTGTGCTCCTTCTCCAATGGTCAAGGTGGTCAGGACATGATGCCATTCCAGGCTTTTTCTTCTTATGTGGTCCAACATGGAGTCAGATGAAGGGTTTCATTGCCCATCAGCGGTGTAGTAGACTGGCTTTTACAGATAAAAGGTTATGCATCCAGATCACAAAGCTGGGGGAGGGGAAACATCAAAACAAGAGACATACGTGTAGAGAAGACAAAATTCCACAGTATTTCTAAATCTTACATTCTAGTGGGAAGTGGACCAAAAATATGGCCGCCTCGGAACATGAGCAAAAAGTAGCTCTTTCATTCCCAAGTAGAGCCGTGACCTATACGTCCTTTTACATGCAAAGATTGGATGTCAGTGGCGGTTTCTGTATTGTCTTTGCTTCTAATGGCGATGTGGAGACTTTTCAGGGAGACTCCCA